>NC_083646.1:4606990-4841990 GCF_963576545.1 Limanda limanda | reverse complement strand
CTACAATATGACCATGAGCAACATCCACACCTCGGTGCAGGAAGTTGTCTTCCAGGCCGTGCTGAAACAGGATATAACTTTCTTTGATGCCCATAAGACTGGTAAATTGCAAACGACTGACAACGCAAAGTTATCTTTAAATGAAAGCCCGTCGCACAGTCGACCACTGTGAATAAATCCTGAATATATTTTGTCCGTATGGTACCAGGCTTTTATTTTTTATCAAGGCCAACCTCAGTTCTCTGATCATTTTTAATTTACTCACGGATGGACAGCTCCTCACTTCACAGGAAAACTAACGACCCAACTTCCCTCTCAGGTGAACTGGTTTCCCGCATCACCACAGACGCCAATAAACTGAGCGAGGCGCTGAGCGAGGAACTCAGTCTTGTGATGTGGTACACAGCACGCTTTCTCTTCCTCTTGTTCTTCATGGTGAGCCAGTCTTGGAAAATGACCTTGTTCACTTGCATGGGACTGCCCATCATCTGGGTCATACCAAAGCTCATCGGACAATTCTACCAGGTAAACATAAATATACGCTATATATTATATGTAGAGTGCTTTCCTCCCACCAAAACCCAATAGTCCCCATACATTTGAAGTTAATTTCATACACACATAGATATCAGTCCCCAAAATTCAGTGTAGATACAATTATCGTCACAAAAGAGGATTTAATTTCTTAAAACACATTATTAATTCATTTTTTAATCGTTCTTTTTTTAATCTGTCTCAGAAAATTGCTGTAAAAGTTCAGGAGTCACTTGCTAAGGCCAACCAGGTGGCCACCGAGACCTTCTCCAACATGAAGACAGTGAGGAGTTTTGCCAACGAGGATGGCGAGACAGAGCGGTACAGACGGCAGCTGGAGGAAACTTACAGCCTGAACAAAAAGGAAGCTGCTGGCTATGCGGCCTCTACCTGGTCCAACAGCGTGAGTCGAATACTGATGTGTGCTAAAAAGTATACGTGGTTAGTCTAGAGAATGAATTGCTCGAAGTGTCTGAAATGTCTCAGTGAGGTTGCTTCCTGCAACTTGCCATTGAGACTCTTAAGATCTTGGAATGCAGGCGGTCCACAGTGGAATAATTGTATTTTATGTTCTCCCAGATCACCACTTTAGCCCTGAAGGTGTTTATTCTGTACTATGGCGGGACTCTTGTGACCGGGGGGGCTGTCAGCAGTGGGGACCTGGTGTCCTTCATCCTTTACGAGCTACAGTTTGCCTCTGCTGTTGAGGTGAGCCGCATGCCAAGAAGCAGCAAATCATTTTGTGCAGAGTAGCCCACAGTCGTATCAGCAAGTGCCCAGTTTTGCTTGACCTTCACTTCTCTTCCAGGGTGTGATGCGTGCTTACCCGGATGTGAGGAAGGCAATCGGTGGCTCTCAGAAGATCTTTGAGTATTTGGATCGGAAACCTGAAACACCCCCAGACGGCACTTTGGCCCCCGAAACTCTTCAGGGACACATTCAATTCAAGAATGTCCGATTTTCTTACCCTGTCACAGCCGATGAAAAGAAAATTGTGTTGAAGGTGTGTGTGTATTTATGTTTATCTCCTGTGCATTAATTATGTTAACAATTTAAGTGATTTTCCCCTCTTCAATTAAACCAAATCCTCTCTTCCCATAGGATGTGTCGATGGAGCTAAAACCAGGTCAAACCACTGCCCTTGTCGGGCTCAACAGATCAGGGAAGACCACCTGTGTCAAACTGCTCGAGAGGTTTTATCAGCCCCAAGCAGGGGAGATCCAACTGGATGGAAAACCACTGCAGAGCTATAAAGACCAGTACCTACACGACAAGGTGGGTCCGCAGCAAAGTTAAGCTGGTGTTTGAAGAAAGTTTAGTTAGATGGGTCGATTTAATCCCGGGAGTAATTGTCATTCTTTAGAAAGTAGAGATCTGTTTTCTTTAAAAATAGAGTAAATTTGTGTAAATATTCCTACATTACCACGAAAAAACAATGTAAAAAAACAAAAACATGCAACACTTTTTAATACGTCATCATATTGCAAACATTGAAATTTGAAAATGAAATTTAAGTTGCTCAGAGCTGTAAACAAGGAAAGAAGATAGATAGAAGGTGAGAAAAGAGAGAAGGTGATTCACAATTCATCGAAACCTTCTACTCTGTTAACACATCTTAGCTTCAGCTGTGACAACTATACAGCCACTAACTGTTCCCTCCTCATCCTCTGTGTTCATAGATTGCCGTGGTGAGCCAGGATTGTGTGCTGTTCGGTCGCTCGGTGCGGGAGAACATCAAGTACGGCTTCGAGGACGCCTCTGATGAGGAGATGCACCGCGCTGCCAAGCTGGCGAGCGCCCACGACTTCATCATGGGGCTGCCAAATCAATATGACACAGGTTCAGAGCCGGACTTTCTACTTTCTGGAAGAAATTGGAATGATTTTTCCTGTTAATATAAATTCTTAGATGCTCGCACAGAAAATAGAACATATGCCTGTAAGGAGAAGGAACTGTTTCCGTCAAGCTGTCGCACCAGAGTGTCTCAATCAAGCAATCAAATAGCCCATATTCACAAATCACAATTTGCCTCGTGGGGCTTAACAAGGTCGTTTGTCCTTAACCCTCAACGAGAGAAGTGGGACGGTTAAGATGCTGGGTTGTGTTCACAGGATGTTCAGTCTTCACTTACACAACTACAGCAAGCACTATAGGAAAACGTGCCAAAATGCATCAATAAATTCTGGGTTAGTCCATTTATCCATTTTCTAACACCTACCTGGACACAGGTTGTTTCACACATATTATTAAATATTATACTGCTGAGAAGTACAGGAAAATCTGAGCACTATTGTCCCCGCTGGTCATTCAGTTGTAGTCTGGTATTAAAAAGCCTTATAGAAAGTATGAGACCTGCAGAAATCCTGCTGACAGCAGTGGAGGAACTAATACATTTAATTAAGTGCACTAGGAACCAAAAGCACTCGGGTTCTTCCGTTCATGCAGAATTCAAAATACACTGTTCCCCAAGTAAGTACATGAACAAAGTATGTCGTTCTGTTGTATAGATGCCGGAGAGAAGGGGGGGCAGGTAGCTGGAGGCCAGAAGCAGCGCATCTCCATTGCCAGAGCTTTAATCAGACGTCCCAAAATTCTGATACTGGACAACGCCACCAGTGACTTGGATTTAGAAAATGAATACCAGGTAGGAAATGATTGTGTTTCACACATTGTTTTTGCTCCTGATTTGTCTCTTTTTCTCTTCATATAACAGCAAGTCGTGGTTGTACTCAACAGGTCTACCAAGCTTTGTTGAACCAAACCAACCGCTGCACCGTGCTGCTGATTTCCAACCAGATGAATGTTGTAGAGAAGGCCAATCATATAGTCGTCCTCAGTGAGGGGGTGATACAGGAGGAGGGCAGCCATGGCGAGCTGCTGGAGAAAGGCGGCCTTTATGCTGACATGGTGAAAAAGTACAATATGGGCTTTCAGCGCAAAGGAGAGGAGAGGAACGATGCACAGTCATGATACCTCTGGGTCCCCAAGGAGCCAGAGAAGTCAAGCTACAGAGGAGTTGCTGGTTGAAAGTCTGGACGTGAAGGTGTGAAAACTCCAGCTACACTTTAAGTTTTATTGTTAAACAACGCTTATTGTATTGGTAGAGATTTGTGCCTCCTTGCACCTTGGAAGAAGAGGAAGGAACAACTTGGATAGTGTTATAGATGTATAATATTACACTTAATTATGTGATGCCATGATATAAATGGGGTTAGTTTTGAATGAGAATCATCAGCTGCATTTATCCATTCGACTTTCCGAATTGCCGCCCTTTAACACACCAGCCTATGGTACCAAATCTACTTTCATAATTTATGATCTTAATGCACTCCAGAGTTGTATATGATGTTTCATATTGCACTATTTACAAATTAGTTTTCCTAAACATTTTGGCTGTATATTTTTTTTTTTTTATATTTGTCAAATGTTTTATCCAACTTTTCCCTGTATTAATCTTGTAAGTAAATTAATATTAGTTCTTAGTTCTAGTTTGCCTCTCTTTAGTTATGACAATAAATAATTTGAATGAATTACTCCTTTATTGTCCTTGTCTACCATGTGTTGAGTTTCAGTTTTATAAGAGCATAAAACTATTGATCTGTGATTGAAGTGTTTCATTTTATGGTAATTATTTATTGATATTTTTGCTTTGAAAATTACATATGTTTTGCAGCTTTTTGAGTTGAGATGATTCCAATTCAAGCTGTCATGGAAAGTGATGCTTTAGATACACATACTTATGTTTCATCAGATCAATACTAGTTTCTGCGCTGAAAAAGGATGAACCTTCTCCATACCTCAATATTTACACAGTTTGAGGAAATGTCACAATTCCGAGAGAAAGAAAGAGAGAGAGAGAGAGAGAAAAAGAGAGAGACGTCACTCTTGAAAGACATAAAATATTCCGTTGATCTTTGATCTATGACCACTGACACTGTCTTTGAAGGAGAGGAGTTGTTTGATGGCTCAGTATCAAAGGATTCAGGGTCCATGTATGTCTGAGATACAGAACATCGAGTGTTGATGGCGTGTCATCAGACCTGGACGCCACGCCACGGTCAAACAGTTTGTATCTCCGTCTTGTTGTGATGACGCTCATCTCAATTTGAAGTTGATATGATGTAAGTCCTGGTACATGTACCTCAAAGTAAATATGTGGAAAATGGCCACGAAATGCAAAATGGCGGGCTTCCTGTTGTGTTTTTCATAATGCCCCTTAAGACTTTATCATTTCTCTGGTCATGATACACCCCTGTGTATCGATTTTTGTGAAGATCGGTCAATGTGAACGCGTTCCGGGGGCTCGGGGCGCCCTAAATATAAAATCTAAATTATTAATATATTACTGAGTAGAATGAATGAATGAGAATGTAAGTAATACTGATTAGGGCAGTGCAAATATTACATATAAACATTCTATTTTAACATTAAGGGAATAATTAAACATTTTATTCACCTAACAATTAATCGATTTTGAATGAAATCAACCCCTTTACGCCTATTGATAAAGAAAGTGATAATTTGATAAAAAACAACACTGCCTTGTGTAGTGTCTCTACTTCTGCGTTGTTATTGTTTTCCAATTCATAACAACTTGATAAATCCTGCGGTTTGTTTCCAGCCCTGGAATTATCAATACACAAAATCCAGATGGAAACAGTTGCACATCTTTAACACATATCAGGGGGCCAGTTCCCTGCAGGTAATCCGCAATATGAGGCACAAAACCCGGGTGCAACACAACCCGCGTCCCCGCAGACCCGCGGACACTCGCCTGAAAAGACAAACCCGCGTTTAAAGAAGCTAAAACACGTAGAAATCCACGCAGTGCGACGCAGCCTCCATTGTTTTCACTCAACAGCTGATTGAGGACAGCGTGTTCCGAGCAGGGGGGCGGGGCTTGGAGCTCCGGCCAATCGGAGCGCAGAGCCGGGCAAAAGCGACACCGGAAGTACGTCACAGCTCCGCGGCGGGGGAGGGAGGGGTTTATATAGCGACACACGGAAGTGAACCGTCGCCATTTCGCTGCGGTGGGAGCTCGGGCGGGTGTGTTTTGCTTTTCTCTCTCCCCGGGCGGACAGTGTCAGCGGGCGTTGGGAGAATTGGAACCCCGGATGGAAGCGGCCGTCAACCCGCCTCACGACAGGTAGACTACCCGGGGGGACGGAGGGTTTAACCCAGCTCCGCAGCGGCCATGGAGCCGGAGGACGAGTGTCATCCGGACCGTTAGCTTCCCAACGGCGGCGCTAGCTTGTCTCTCTCTCCACCCAGCTAGCTAGCTAGCTTCCCATCGCGGCGCTGCTCATCCCCGATTCGTTGCTAAATACCTTATATATTTATTTATGTATTTAATTATTTATTTGTTTATCTTTTAGCTACATCTTTGGAACCCGGACCGTGGATGACAGCTGCCCCCCCCCCCCCCCGGCTCCCTGTCATTCATTGCCCGTGTAATCCCGCTGCTCTTGATGCTAACCACTGCGAAATATCCCAGTCCGCTTTGCTAATGCACTTCATTTACCCCCATGTGATTCCGGTTGCAGTCTAATATTAAATATTAATTTAATGTTTTGATTGAAATCTGGTGACGCCAGCTAGCCCCCCCCCCCCTGCTAGCAGCGGCTACATGCTAGGTGGAATAACGAGCCCGGATCAACGGGTAACGGTGTTGGGATCCGTCTCTGCTGCAGCACCGGGAAAAACCCCACTTTGGTTATTTCAATATTTTGCATTATGATAAATGATATAAAAATGGGTCCGTCATCCGTTTGCTGTCATCGTGAGGCCAGTGTTTACAAACAGGGAGGGCGGGGCGTCCCGACCACGTGATCCTCTGCTGTGGAGCCGCTTGTGTTTTCATTTCTCCTCCATCGCTTCCTCTTTAGTGAAAACACGTTGTTTTAAGACTCTAATGTGGGAATAGTGGTGTGTGTTAGTGGGAGCAGGAGTGGATTCAGTCTCATGGAAGTGTGTGTGTTTGTGTGTGTGTGTATTTGTGTGTGTGCATGGCTTTGCTTATATGAAATCCCAGAGCCTTAGAATAAAGAAGGATTCACATGTTTCCTTAGGATCATGCTTGTGCTCAGACTATTTGTCATATCTTGCATATTGTGATAAGTTTATTATTCATCTGACATGAACTCATTATCTGTAGAGGGCAACAGCCACATGTGTTTTTATTTCTCCTCCATCGGATCCTCTTTAGTGAAAACACGTTGTTTTTAGAATCTAATGTGGGAATACTGGTGTGTGTTAGTGGGAGCAGGAGTGGATTCAGTCTCATTGAAGTGTGTGTGTGTGTACATGGCTTTGCTTATATGAAATCAAAAAGTCAGTGTTTCCTAAGGATCATGCTTGTGTCATATCTTGCATATTGTGAGACATTTATGATTTATCTAACATGAGCTCATTATCTGTAGAGGGCGACAGCAGCAGGTGTTTACAGGAATACATGCATTTAAAGTGATTCTATAGCCAAAGGGAAACTTAACCGTATTCCCCCCCATGATGTTTGTACACAACATATCCAAAAAGTAGTTATTTTCCCATCATGATCCATGAATCACACTTGCAATCAGCTGGGCTCATGCATTTTCAGCCCCCCCTCTCCAAAACTAATCACACATTTGAGGTCCTTCTCTTGATTTTGTGAATCATTGCAATGCTAATTAATATTCTTACATTGTGAGATCTAAGTGTTTTGATACAACCCATTTTATTCATAATACAATGTCTAATTCCTTCTTTTACAATATTACCTGATAAATAACAAAAGGCTACAATATGCGGTGCCCAAATAAGACTGGAATTGTATTGTGTTGTATTTACTACACAGCAGTGTCATGCTTTTCCTAACACAAACGCCTCTGAGCCTTTCTTTGTGTTGCTGGGATTCTGACTGATGGAGAAGATCAGCTCACAGGCTTTGCCGGGGTTTGTGTGTGTGTGTCTGTGTCTGTGTGTGTGTGTGTGTCCTGATCTGGTGCATGTGCTCTGCTCAGAGGGGGTTCCTTTGACTATGTGGACTGAGACACCTCTGTTAAGCTGTGTAGTAAATGCTCTTATGTCGTCTCATTGAATAACAGGCTACACTGAAGATGGGGGGACTTTTCTTTTTAGAGCATTTTGAGGTCTGCATCATCTTCCTTTTTAAAATTAGCTTAAGTCTTTATTTCCAATGCCAAGATTGTCCTTTTTATTTCATCCATTCTTTCTCTACAATGAGGAATAAATATACAAAAAATATTAATATTTACATGAGTTTTTGTTAAATAGTGGCTGCACAATCCACTGTTTAGAATGAAACCAAACCACCTATTATTATTATTATTTATTTATATTCATGATCAGTGCAGTGAAACAACTATCATCACAGTTTCTTAAAACCCTGTTGTCAAATGTTTTCTTTTTAAGTTAAATAATTTGTGCATTTATTAATAATTCTTGCAGCTTTAGAGTGCGACATATTAATGATGTGTCATTAATGAGTGACAGTTTTAAAAGTAAAGCTTTTTCCATTACTCGCAGGAGAAAAAGTGGATAACATATTGCTCAGCTTTTGGTGGTTTATCACTCAGCCTTATTATAATTGACTGATGTTTTTTTTAACTGGTGAGAACCCATGGGATGATGGTTCCCATTGCTGTTTTAAAAGTAGTCGATTGAATTCTAGTTTCCCTCGATAACGTTTAGCTGACTGGGAGACGGAGCCATGGTTTCACTGGTCACATGGGTGACATAAATAAAGCCTGTATTGGCTGAAGATTGTCCAGGAGTGGATTCTAGTGAATGTCAGATCAGAATCAATGTGTTCAATCAATGACGGTAGAACAATTTATTAAGCAGAGTCGACTGTGAAAATAGCAGGTACGGTTTTCTCTGTGTGTTTAGAAGATAGCATGTCTGTTCCTGAACTTTTCTATTCCCAGCAGTGTTCTCATTTTTCCATCCTCTGTTCCTTCTGTTTGCCTAAACTGTAGCTCCCTAGTCGGGTTGTCCAGTGGCGGGATGGACCAGCACAGCAGCTCGGGCAAACGCATTCGCAAGCCCTCCCTGCTGTACGAGGACTTTGAGAGCCCCTCCCTGCCGCACACCCTGCCCCAGGGCCCCCCAGCCCCGATGCAGCCCCTGGTCAAGGATCCCAGCCGCCAAGGCCGGATGACCAACCAGCTGCAGTACCTCCAGAGGACCCTGGTTAAGAGCCTGTGGAGGCACCACTTTGCCTGGCCTTTCCATGAGCCTGTGGATGCCTCCAGGCTCAGCCTACCAGTGAGTTCACTTTCTACTTTCATTTGATGCATTTATTCATGTCTGTGCAAAGCAAATCTCCCCATTAGGATCATTTTGTAAATTTGGAGTGTCTTTAGTGTCTTATTCTGTCTTTTTCAGGATTACCATAAAATTATTAAACAGCCCATGGACATGGGGACCATAAAAAAGCGCCTTGAGAACAGCTTCTACCGCTGTGCAAGTGAGTGCATACAGGACTTCAACACCATGTTCACCAACTGCTACATCTACAACAAGGTAGGTGAAACGCTAGAGAACAGAGCTCTGTCCATCCTGTTATTGCTTTCTTTTTCATTTCTATTGCATGCTCTTCCTAATAACATTCCCCCTCCCTTTTTATAAACATGTTATACAAGGTGACTCTAGTCACATCAGTGATAACACAGGGTTATATAAAGATCAAGGCATTCAGAGAAGCACCGGAAGCAGCTTTATTTACTTTGAAAATGTGTTGGAGGTTTCATTATTTATTTTTTCTCAAGATACACGTGTGCAAAGGTTTTCTTCCCCAACAGCTTAGAAAAAGCACTTAGAAAAAAAAGGAATTTCAGTTAAAATAAGTTGTATGTTTGAATGAAAATGCATCACTTTTTTGTGTTTTACTAATATGTTAATGAACTGTTTTTGTGTTTTAGCCCACAGACGACATTGTGCTGATGGCCCAGTCCCTAGAGAAGATCTTCCTGCAGAAAGTGGCCCAGATGCCCCAGGAGGAAGTGGAGCTCCCACCTCCAACTCCTCGAAACAAAAACAACAGGGGAAAAGGTCGCAAGTCTAGTTGTGAGTTAATGACAAAGTCTTACAGAGTTGTTGTTGTACTGTTTTAACCACTGGAAATATTCAGTAGTTTTCTGTTCTGAATAATATGCTTCCACCAAACTTCTTGGTGTTAATGTTATTCTCGAATATCAATATTCAGCTCAGTTTTTGATTTCAGCTCCTATTTTAAAAGTTGACTTGGTTTCTCAGCATCCAGGGCTCAGCAGGTGCCAGCAGTGTCCCAGTCGGCCTACTCCCCTTCCTCCTCAGACACTGGGGAGTCCATGCTCGCTAACTCTCCCCAGACTGTGCTGACCAAAAGCCTCCCCCCCGCCAACATCATGGGCCTGCCTCCTACACAGCCCACAACCAAGGTATTTAGAAAACACAAAGTCAGTATCATATGGTGGAACACAAGCAAAACGCTGATTCCTAGTACATCGAAACTTTAAAATATTTGGTGTATTCAGTGTTTTAAAGTTTCTAAAAAAGTTTAAAAAGGAGTAATGAGTTGAATAATTGTAGTAACTTCCAACCTCTGTATTGTTTTCTGTAGAAGAAAGGTGTGAAAAGGAAGGCAGACACCACCACCCCCTCCAACATGGGCTTTACTGTGGGCATTTCGGGTGTGGGCATGTCTGGAGCGACCCACATGGTAGGTTTAGGGAAAGGCGGACACGGGGGCCAAGTTCACGACACCTCCATGCACACCATCTCCATGGGGGGCATGGGCTTAGACACTCCACCTGGGATGGGCCTGGTCAGGAGCGCTGGAGGTCCTGTCCTCCTCCAGCCAATGATGGCCGGTGGTGGACGCAGGGTCGGCAGCGGACGTCCCATCAAACCCCCCAAGAAGGACTTGCCCGATTCGGTCCAGCCTCAGGCCTTGAAGAAGAGCAAACTGAGTCCTCAGCTGAGGTACTGCAGCGGGCTGCTGAAGGACATGCTGTCCAAGAAACACGCAGCGCTCGCCTGGCCTTTCTACACACCTGTGGACACCGCCGCCCTGGGACTTCACGACTATCACGACATCATCAAGTGTCCCATGGACCTCAGCTCCATCAAGGTGAAGTCCCACATACTTTTAATTCTGTGAAGTAGTAATAAGCATTGAATATTATGTTTCTTTGGATAAAAATAACATTTCTTAGTGGCTTTAAATCTAACATCCTGAAAGTCAAAAATGTGCCTGCGTGAAGCACTAAAATTCATCTTCCCCATGTGTGTTCAGAGGAAGATGGACTGTCGTGAATACAGGGAGGCGCAGCAGTTTGCCAGCGATGTCCGACTCATGTTCTCCAACTGCTACAAGTACAACCCACCTGACCACGATGTTGTCGCCATGGCTCGGAAGCTGCAGGTGAGCTTCGCTTCCTCATTTGACTTTTAAAACATTCAGCACGAGTCTTTGTATTTGATGTTTCCTCCCATTTCTCATCTTTGATTTGGGCTTTTTCTTTCGTGCCCCAGGATGTTTTTGAGTTCCGTTTTGCCAAGATGCCCGACGAGCCACACATGGACCGTACAAACATGTCCATGAGTGGCAACCCAACATCCTCTTCGTCCTCTTCCTCCTCCTCTTCCTCGTCATCGTCCTCTGGCTCTGAGAGTGAGCCCAGCAGCGAGAGTGAGGCGAGCGAGAGCAGCCCCAGCTCCGACAGTGAAGAGGAGCGAGCACATCGCTTGGCTGAGTTGCAGGATCAGGTGTGCACACAAGTAAGGCCTGCAGTTGCTATTTAGTCATTCAAGTGTTACAACACATTTCACGTGGAAACAAAATGTTTTTCACTGTGATAATTTTGATGTTTTGAATCTTCCCTCAGCTCAAAGCCATGCACGAGCAGCTGGCCGCCCTCTCTCAAGGTCCCATTGTCAAGACCAAGAAGAAAAAAGAGAAGAAGGAGAAAAAGGAGAAGAAGAAAAAGAAGAAGCTGGAGAAGAAGAGTCGAGGCAGCAGGAGCAGAGCGGGCTCTGAGGAATGGAAGATGCCGGGAAAAATCCTCAAGAGCAAGTCTGCCAGAGAAGGTGGCTCGCAGACCAAGAAGAGCCAGGGGAAGAAGAGTAACAAGAACAGCAAGTCAGTAGTAAAGTGATTACCCACTTTATCAGTTATTGTAAAGCTTTATCGTATCTTCAAGTTGTTAAGCACCGGCTGATAATATTTACCCTCGTCCTGATTTGATCTCTTCTCTCTCTTCTTCAGGAGCGCAAAGAAGCCCTTCGAGCCGCCGGCGGCCCCTTCCATGCTGCCGCACTACGACTCGGAGGAGGAGGACGAGATCGTGCCCATGTCGTACGACGAGAAGCGCCAGCTAAGCCTGGACATCAACAAGCTGCCGGGGGAGAAGCTGGGTCGCGTGGTCCACATCATCCAGTCCAGGGAGCCTTCCCTGAGGGACACCAACCCGGAGGAGATTGAGATCGACTTCGAAACACTGAAACCATCGACACTAAAAGAGCTGGAGCGCTACGTCATGACCTGTCTGAGGAAGAAGCCGCGCAAGTCTTTCGGAGAGCCAGGTAGATGAACCGTCCACCAGGGACATATTAACTCAAACATGTCTTCTTTGTAACCTCCCACATATCTGATTATATACAGTGACAGCAGCATGTGATCAAAATGACCTTTATGCAGCACCAAGCTGAGGTCCAGCCTCTGGCCAGACAAACACACCCAATCTGCAGATCTTTAAGTGACCCTGATTTTCACTGTGATTGCTTTACAGCATCATTAAGACACAGCAGAAAGAAAAAAGGACAATTTCCCCCCCCTCGAGCAGCAACACATCTCAAAGCAGCTGATCTTTGTAAAGCACCACATGCTTTTCGATATGAAATTTATAAAACAGGGAAGGCCTGCCAAAAAAGAAGCGGCATGACGAGGCAATCGTATTATATCAAAGTTAGATTTCACCCTGACCGGACTGCTGAAGCTATAAAAGTGTAACTATAGTATTGCACCAAACCGACAGGAATATAATGACGTTTTCTCAGCCTGTCCATGCACTTGACTTTGGTTCTGCACCCACTTCTCTCATTCATCTCTCCTCGGTGAACGAGAGCTAGTTTTCCTCCTGAGTAAACGCTGCTGTATTGGTCTCGAGCAGCTTATCCCATGTGGAAAATTAAAATGATGAACTTGCTGAGTTAGTATGCACTGTGTTGCACTGAAGCGTAAAGCATTTAATCAATGACATGTCATGGAAGTCCTTATATTTGAGGCAGGTCAGGAGGTTTTCCACATGAATGACCAGTAGTAACATACATTTTCTTGGGTTTATTTCCTCCTGTTAACAACTAACTGTAATTTGATGTCAACATGACGAACGGTCATATCTTTACTTGCCCTACCTGATTAAAAACGGCTAAGTCAGCTGTTTACGAAGCTGCCGGATGATGGTGCAACTTGTACTTCAGCTCTGGGATGATGTGTAGAGCTGAAATGATTAGTCTATACACAGGAAACAGGTTTGCATCTATTTTCATCCTTTATATATCATAATTTTTCGAGGAAAATGTGTAATTGTCTTTGTCTCACTCGACAGCGTCGTGGAGGTTTTGCCCTCACATCATTTTCTAGTCTCAAATAAACTAAATACCCGAATTGAAGACGAAAGAATCCAGTGGTGTTTCCCATTATTTACCTACACTTGGTTGTCCCGCAACCGTTGTTAGTTTGAACCTAGCGGTAAACCTAAATATTCGGAGGTTTCTAACTTAGTTTTGTGCCGTTGTAGATCTCTGTGGAACGCTCTTTGCTTTACTCTTGCCCGTTCAGTCACTGTCTCTTTCTCCGTTTCTCCGTCCTGTGCCAGTGGACCATTCAAACCGTTATAATTGTAAGGGAAACACTGAAAGCAATTTGAAAACACACCTTGGGCCTTTGTTATGGGCACATCTCATATTTTTGTAATGTTTACAGACCAAACACTAACTCCCTTTACACACCACTCCCCCTCTTAGCACATCTTCAGTAACAGTAGTTGCAGCTGTATTGTCTATGTGGATATCAGGTGTAACAGCCTTGTCGTTGTTCACCTGCAGCAGGGAAAGGCAGTATTGGCAAATCTAAAGAGGAGCTGACTCTGGAGAAGAGGAGGGAGCTGGAGAAGAGGCTGCAGGACGTCAGCGGGCAACTCAACTCTGTCAAGAAACCTACGAAAGCTAAAGGTGAGCTTGTGCATCTTCCCTTTCTGAATGTGTGTCTTCTGAACCTTTTACATGTGCATAAATGGTTCTTTTCATCTGTACCTGAGAATCTGCAGATGTAGAATCAGATTCTCTCGATCTAACCCACTCCTCCTTTCCTCAGCGGAGAAGCCCAGTGCTGTGGAGACCAACGCGCAGCCCGCGCGCCTCAGCGGCAGCAGCTCCAGCTCCGACTCCTCTTCGTCATCCTCCTCATCGTCGTCCTCAGACACCAGCGATTCAGACTCTGGCTGAGATCCTAAGCAGCCGCTAAGAGTGGGATAAAAAAACAAAACACTAATAACTCAGGGACTTGGGCTGGCCCCGGACACAACACACCCTGAAACCGTAGTGGGCTGAGATATTAGACACCATGGCAACAAAAAACCTAAAATGTTTTGAATGTGGGACTGAGGGACGTGAAACAATGTCTCTGTGGATCAATATAGAACCCAAACACTAAATGCCTTGGTTCCCCTCTCCTCCCCTTTGTAAATACTTGTACAAATTTATGTTTCTTTTATAAAGAAGAATTTTATGGTGATCCCCCAAAGAGGGAAGTGGAGTAGTTAAAAAAAAAGAAAAGATGTGGAAAGACGGGCCATACCCTAAAATCTGCTTTGGTCGGCCTTTACGCTGTGTCCCCTGGTGGTGAGGGAGTGGAAGAGTCGTTATTTATTTGTTTTCTTCAACAACATTTCCTCAGATGCTACTGGAATTTGAACCAGCAACTGTTTTGGTCACGAGCCTACCTTTTCTAACATCTTGGCCGTCTGCCACACTTAATCTTTAGACCAACCCCCTTAGACTCGGACTTGATGATCCAGATTGTGAATAACTGTGTGATTATTAGGGGAAAATAACTTATTGTGAAGGAGACTCCTCCTCATGTCCGCAGGTCTGTTTGAGCAGTAAATGAAATCCATGTTTTCTGCCATATTCCGGTCAAAAGTTAAACTTGGTTACAGCTCGAGTTGTGTTTACAGCCATAAATCTCCCTCGTTCGACATTGAGCTTCATGCAACAGTTTCTCTTTCACAGCTTGTAGTTCTCGTTCTTGTTTGAAAACAAGGTGGATTTATAATACAGTATAGATATATGGTAAAATACTGTAATTTCAAAGTTTGCAATTGAGTTTCCTTATTTATTTTGTCTCGATCTACGTGGCAGTGTTTTCAGACTTGAGCGTGACCCTGATTGAATTACTGTCTGTCTTCAGTATTTTGAAAGCAGCTCAGCTTTGGTGTTGTTCTCAACGTTTGTCCTTCACATCGAACAGGAACAACACAGGCTGCTGAATGTCATCAGGTCCCAGAGCAGGTTTCTAATCCTCACACGAGTGAAGGGTTGAAGACATCTGTCGCACTTGGGTCGAAGGATTCTGAAAACCAATCGTTGGGCTGCTCAGCACTTTCTGGAAACAATGGGAATTGACTGAATAAACTGAAGTTGAACGCCGCCACACGTATATAAAGAGACGGGAGAGTCCTCACAGTCCAATGCGTAGTTAAAGCTGTTGTTGAATGTTCAGCGAATGAAGATATGCTTGTATATATTTAAACTGTATTTGCTATTGCACAAACTATTGTATTTCTGCTGTTTATTTTTTGAGTTCCCTGTTTTTTAACATGCTGTCATTTCTCATTCCTGTCTTGGTTGTTCTCTCAGAATCATACCTTCATTTGACAACTGTGTTTATTAAAATATTCACTTCTGTAGAAGAGTTTGAATTTGGTCTGACGGTTTCATTCTATTGATTGACTAGCTTTTCCGTTCATGATGAAATACTGTTTCATTCCTTGTTCGGTAGTCAATTTAATTGGAATTAGAGGGCAGATCCCTCCTTTAACATTGTGAGATGCTGGTTCTTTTGATATTTTCATCCTTTTCCCAGCGAATAATTCATCGATCTTGATGAAAACGATCAGTTGTGATCTACCGAGTAAGATTCTAGTTGAGGCTGTATTTTCAAACTTAGCATGTGGGGCTGAACTTCATTTCTTATTGATCAACATAATTGACTCAGTTTTGATAGTTAATATTGAGCTGCAAGAATTAGAGGATTAATTGATGAGTGGATCTGAACAAACTAAAGAAGATAAGCCACATGGAGAAAAAAATGACATTTCCTGTTTTTGTCTTCTCAGATATTTACAGTAAAGTGAATATCTTCATCTTCAGTGTCTCCCTCTGTCTAAAGGGTATTTTAACCTCTGAAGGAGGTTATGTTTTAAGGATGACACAAATAACCCATACAAGTTTGTGATGTGAACAAAGAAAAAAACACTTTCTGTAACATTGCATAATCCTTTTTAAATTATTTTTTAAGCCAACTTCAAAGGGAATAATGCATGAATATTGATTTTTAAAAAGCAGTCATATTTAGAGGACTGATAAATAGTATGTAACATTTTCTGCAGCTTGATTTTATTTAATAGGACTGTCTAGTGAGTACCGTTCTAGCTATATTATTTCAAATCATTCCCTGATTTGGTGATTTGATGATGGTGTTGTAGAGCACTGCCTAATATTTAGGTCTTAAACATCTCACAGTTTCATAAAGATGTGGAGACAGAAATCAATGTATCAATCAATTTTATTTGTAAAGCCCATTTTCAAAAATCACAATTTGACTCATAACAAAAATTTTTGTTATTCCCTTGCTATAAAACAGTGTGAACAACATGAATGTAAACAACCAATCAAATTGCATCCCACTCAGTCAGGGGCTCGTGCTGTGATTATCATCTTTGCTCTATAGGTGGCAGCAGTGAGTCGTGTTAGAATCTCAGCCACACGATCCTCTGCAGTGTTTTCGAGCTTGTCATTGAATCACAGGCCTTGATTGGCTTGTGTTATGAAGGAAGTTCCATCAGAATGTGAAATGTTTGGGAGGAACGAGACACCTGCAACATGGAGCAGAGCCTGATCCTGCTGCTGCTAATCTGTTCTCCTAGAGCCGGTCAAGGTAAGCTTCTAAAGAAACACTTTAATGTCAGGAGGCATTTAGAGTTCTGTATTCAGGTGCACATGAAGAATACGAACATTTCATGGAAAAGTAGGTATTTTGTTCACCTGCTTGTGTTTCGACTGGACCCAGAAACACCACAGTCAAACCTTTAGCAGCAGTTTGGATGGTGTCTGGTGTCTGAGGCCTCAGTTCAGCTCGGGCACAGACACCACATCTGCTCTCTGGACTCTTTCTGAGACAGAGTTGACAGTTGTTTTGTTTAAAGAGTTCAAAAGTCCCCCTATGAAAGGCAAAGAAAGAAATCAATATTAAACAGGCAGGTTTCTTCTTCTTCTTATATTCAGTCTATTTCAGATTATTTTATTCAAATCAAATAACCACTAATTTCTTATTTGTTTTATGTACTTTACTTTATTACTTTATTTGTGTATTTGCTGTGTGTTCTACTGAAGAAGGTTATTATGGGTCAAACAGTTTCACTTCCTTGGCTTCATTTGCTTCTAGGTCTCTCTCCCTGTGCTTTAATTCAATGGATTAAATAAAGTGACTCTGTCTTCTGCAGGTCATTGAGCTGCTGATGTTTTGCTCTGATCTTCTCCACGCTCCCAGCCGCCGGTTGTCAGGGTCCATCACACCGAGCCGGCTGACTACGAGGTGCGGACCGTCCTCCACTGCAGCGTCTTGGGCTTCAACCCTCAGAAAGTAACAAAAACAAGAAAACACAGCTCACTCACTGCCAAACAATCACAGACACACTAACAATAAAACAACTAACAACTACAAAATCATACAAAAACACAGTTTAGAATATAACTATAGCAATTTGCGAAAATACGACAAAATATCACACGCTCACCACCACTCCACCAACAAACTCCCAGCATGCACCTGGAGAGAGAGAGAGAGAGAGAGAAAACGTTGATCCAGTAGGTGGCGCTATCACTAACACTACATACACACTCATAGGTTTCTTCAGGTCAGGGCTCTGTTCATGTGATAGAATTTGGGGTCAACTGCTCAGACTTCATTTTCACACTTTAGGTGGCGCTATAACCAAGAGTCAATATTGAAGTTGAGTGCAATTGGACATGTGAGAAAAAATTAATATTTTTTGGCTTCAGTTGGTTTTGAACTCACTGATCCAATCTCATTGTTGTTCTAAATCATTGACAGTTGTTAACTTAAAGAGTTCAAAAGTCCCCCTCTGAAAGGCAAAGAAAAAAATCAATACTAAAGTTCTGCCCTCAACTGGACTTGAATTCCTCACATCCGAGTCACCGTCCCACAGCTCTACCTACTGATCCATCACGTTGTTGTTCTAAATCATTGACAGTTTTATCTGTAAAATGAAAACTTTTTGAGAATCCCAAGACTTCCATGGACAACCAGATATCTTTTTTATTGGTGAGAGTTAAGAAATGTGGCCGTGGCAGTGGTTTAGGACTTATTGTTCATTTTGCTCTTTCCAGGAATTTCGGTCAAAATTAACATGACACCCAATGGAAGTCTGTGCCGGAAATAATTCCTAAATTTTTCGTGGCAGACGGAAGCACGGGTCCAAGAGATTTGAGAGTGGGGTTTTTGTGTTTGCTCATAAATAATCTCATAACAAATAATTTCTTATTTATTCATCACACCGAGACGGCTGACTACGAGGTGCGGACCGTCCTCCACTGCAGCGTCTTGGGCTTCTACCCTCAGAAAGTGGCCATCCAGCCGAGAAAATACGGCTCACTCACCGCCAAACAATCACAGACACACTTACAATTCTACAAACTTACAACTACACAATTATACAAAAACACAGTTTATATAACTCTAGCAATTTGAGAAAATACGACACACTCTCACCACCACTCCCCCAACAAACTCCCAGCATGCACCTGGAGAGAGAGAGAGAGAGAGAGATTGTTGATCCAATAGGTGGCTCTATCACTAACACTGTATTCACACTAATAGGTCTCTTCAGGTCCGGGCTCTGATCATGTAACCGAATTTTGGGGTCGATTGCTCACACTTAATTTTCACACTTAATTTTCACACTATAGGTGGCGCTATTACAATGAGTCAATATTAAAGTTGATTGCAATTGGAAATGTAGGAAAAAAATAATATTTTTTGGCTTCAGTTGCTTTTGAACTCACTGATCCAATCACATTGCTGTTCTAAACCATTGACAGTTGTTAACTTAAAGAGTTCAAAAGTCCCCCTCTGAAAGGCAAAGAAAAAAATCAATGTTAAACAGGTAAGTTTCTTCCTCTTCTCGTATTCAGTCTATTTCAGATTATTTTATTCAAATCATATAACTAATAATTTCTCATACGTTTTTATTTACTTTACTTTATTACTTTATTTGTGCATTTTGACAAGTCAACATCACCGATGTGGTTTTCTTGGTGAAAAACGTATTCAACATGAAGCTCAACACCTTGTACGACTCCGGGGTCAGGAAGTACGAGGACTTTGAAGAATTTGGCATGAAAAACGCAAAACATTACAACACTCAGGATTGGAAAATGGCCTTGAGAAGAATTCAAGTGGAAATTCTCTGCAGATACAAAACGAGGCTGTTCAGACGGAGCACGCTGGACAGAACAGGTACATTTCTGTGTTTTCTACTGAAGAAGGTTATTATGGGTCGAACACTTTCACTTCCTTGGCTTCATTTGCCTCTAGGTCTCTCTCCCTGTGCTTTAATTCAATGGATTAAATAAAGTGACTCTGTCTTCTGCAGGTCATTGAGCTGCTGATGTTTTGCTCTGATCTTCTCCACACTCCAGGGCCGCCGGTTGTCAGGGTCCATCACACCGAGCCGGCTGACTACGAGGTGCGGACCGTCCTCCACTGCAGCGTCTTGGGCTTCTACCCTCAGAAAGTGAAGGTGAGCTGGCTGAGGGACGGGATGGAGGTCAGGCGCCCAGGAGGGGGGAGAGGGTGAAAAAGTTTTCCCACAGAGAAAGTATCAAGGGTAGGAATGTAGCCATCTTACACTGATGACGTCATCTGGAGCCAGAGTCTGAGCAGGAGCAGTCGGGGGAAGAAGCCGAGGCCGATGAGTGAGTCTCAGCTGTCAGTCATGACCTTACTCTCCTGTTTTGATAGCTTTTAGAGGCTGTTCACCTCAAATTACTTTCACTTCATATCTGACGATAAAGTTTATCTCTGCATATCCAAGAAAAACAAATGTGTGTTTACTCTCTTAATGTCTTTCCTGGCCCGGCTTGTTTAATCTATGTATAGACTGTAATACATGTAGTTTACAGGAGGCTGTTGGTCCTTGGAGAAATGTCCTATTGACCCATTGATTCTGAGCTCTCTGGAGATGTGGAAATGTTAAATCCACACCAGTTCCACTTCGTCTGCGTCTCTGTAAATGATTCACGCTGATACGAGTTGTCTGTTCCGCGATCAACATGTAAACTATATAAGAGCTTTTGAGGCTGAACCCCCTCCGGTAGTCGTTAGCTGGCTTTTCCCGTTGAAACCTTCCACTCACTGCTGTCGACATGGAGAGTCTGCTCGGCGCCGTGGCCTCGCTGGCTCCGTTCTTCTTGGGGTTGTTCCAGCAGGAAGCTGGTGTGGCCTTTACCAGCCGGCCGTACAAATCTGAGGTGAATGTGACAAACGGAGAGCGGTTTGGAAACTGGACGTGGCCCGAGATGTGTCCTGACCAGTTCTTTGCTGTTGGCTTCAGTACCAGGGTAAAGACAATGATTTCTAACATTTATCACAATCATTTTTTATTTAACTTAAACCTACTGAGGCAAATAAAGCTACTTTCCATTGCTTAGTCCAATACTAACTTTTTCTTTCCAGAAAGTACACTGGCTGAAAAGCTGAAGGCTTTTATCTCATTGGACATTCTGCTTGTCCATAATTCATGTGTTCTACATTTTAAATTAAAATTTAAATCACTTTTGCCAAAATATGACTTATATATATATATATATATATATATATATATAGAACACTTACAAGTTATCAAAAAAATCAACTTTTCGTCAGAGCGTGTGACCGTGGCGTTGTGTCAAAGTTTGATTAAACGCCATCAAAACACGGGCGTCTGTATCTCGAACATATTTGGTCTGATCAAGTCCAAACTAGACACATAAGACAAGAGTCTCGACCTGATGACCCCTGAAGACTGTCAGATGGTTTTAAAGAATGGGTGTGGCAAAGTAACTGACTAGCGCCCCCTAAAGGGCAGCCCCGGCACTACGATTGGCCTACTTCTACAAAAATCGACAGGGACATGTGTCTTTTCATGACAAAGAAATAAGTCTCTTGGATAGATATGCTAGAGTAAACAGGAAGCCCGCCTTTTTGGATTTGGTGGCCATTTTCCGCATATTTACTTTGACATACTTTTCGTAGGGCTTTCATCAGATCAACTTAGAATTTAGATGAGTGTCTTCACAACAAGATGGAGATCTAAAGTTATTTGAATTTTAACATTTCGTCATACCATGTGACCATGGCCTGGCGTCAAAGTTTGATACACGCCATCAAAACACGAGCTTCTGTATCTCAGGCATAATTGGTTCAATCAAGTCCAAACTAGGCATGTAAGACAAGAGTCACGACCTGATGACATCTACAGAGACACCATGGCTTAAAATCACAGCGCCACCTGCTGGCTACAGGAAGTGAAGCATTTATCCTTGACACATAGCGCAAACGCATGCAACGCGGAGACCAGCGCTTGGTTATCGAACGCTCTCTCTTCCCAGACCGCAACAGACTTGGAACCGCGCGTGTGCTCGGGCCTGTTACTGCTACAACGTAGCCGTAGTTGTATTTTATTTTATTAGATGGATTTTGTTATTCATATACATACAAATACAAATCGCTATGAGTTAAGAAAAGTATTATAACAACAAACTGCAGATTTGATGATTAAAATACACACAGTGTATAATTGATCTTCAAAGCGTTAACAAATTTATATAATGGATTTATTTGTTGTCCAGTTTATGAAAGGTGCCTGATTGGAGACTGGTACCAGTACAGAACACTTACTAGCCAGTGTGAGACTCCACAGAGTAAGTTAAGCTCCGGTCCCGGACTTTGCCGCAGATGAGGCGGATGCTGTTCATGGCCGTGTTGTCGCCATCGCCCAGTTTGGACTCCAAACCCTAACCCTAACCCTAACCCTAACCCTCATTTGTATTATTCCAACATAATGGGAAAAAAATCAATGAAATAAGAAAAATGAAAAAAGGTAAAAGTTTGTTTTATTGTCCTGCAGCTCAGAGAACATTTATACTGGGAAACTGTGTTTGCAGTCATGAGGATTAACTGGTTTCTAATGAATGATCATAAGAATCCTGATTATGTACAGAGAACAATTTACAACAACCAGCGATGCATTTACTTCCTGTTGTACCAGATACTAAGCTGCTCTTCACCTGCTGTGACCTGTGACATCACGTGCGCTTGTTGCTGGTGCAGCAATTAAACAAAAGAAAAACGAGTTTAATCTGATCTGCTTCTGGGAACTGAACTCTGTTTCCTCAGGTGCAGGCCTACCTTTACCCTGGCGACAACACAGCCATGAACGGCATCCGCCTCATCTGCAGCAAAGACGGGAACCGAAGCTTAACTTACTCTGTCGAGTCTCACACTGGCTAGTAAGTTTTCTGTTCACGACATCTAGCGTATTGTTTCTGACATAGAGGAACCACAACAAATCGCGGGAATTGTTTTTTTCCATTTTTTTAGGACGGTATACATGCCAGATACCAACATTAACGTGTAGAAGCACTACAAAAGTGTCATTTTCATAATATGGGCCCTTTAATAAACTGGACAACAAATAAATCCAGTATCAAAATGCGTTAACGCTTTGAAGATCAGTTATACACTGTGTATTTTAATCACCAAATCTGCAGTTTGTTGTAATAATACTTTTCCTAAATAATATTGATTTGTATTTGTATGTATATAAGTTACGAAATCCATCTAATTAAAGTAAAGAAAATTATATAAAACCAAACATAGGTGCTGATAATAATGATCATAAAAAAGAGAAGTGATTTACAAAGATGTTACAGATTCAGAGAAATTATGATAACCAGTCAGATTATTAGAAAACTCTGCATAGAACCAATTAAATTCACAGGGATTAGTTGTGAAATATATAAAAACTCATGTGACCCAGACGTCTCGACTTCGTGTTTCCAAACCGAACCTCGGCTCTTATTCAGATTTGATTCACTCTGCTGTGCTTCTTGCTCTTGTCTCCAGCTGGGGCAACTGGTCCCTACCTCAGTTCTGCCCCAGTGGCGTGCTCAGCTCTTTCCAGCTCCGCGTGGAGGGCCATCGGGGCCGGATGGGTGATGACAGCACCGCCGTCAACAACATCAAGTTCCGCTGCAGCAGTGGCCGCCTGTTGAAGGGCACCGGCACGAAATGGGGGTTGTATGGCGAATGGAGCCAGAATTGTGACGACGGAGGAATCTGTGGCATCGAGACCAAGATGGAGGAAGAACTGTCTGGAGGGGACAACACCGCCCTCAACGACGTGCGCTTCCGTTGCTGTGCCAGAGAGCCCAGCAGGTAATTAAATTAAAGCCCAGAACGAGCTGAAAGACTCAAAGTAATTACCTCTGCCAATGTTATAAAACTTTGGTTTAACAGCTGAAGGACGTTTGTGACATTATTCAATTGTTGTTTTGTTCATTATCCTGTGACTCTGTTCTTTGCACTTTCTGAATTTGTGCTTTGTGTTTTTTTTATCGACAGTGATTGACTGGTGAGCAGCTTGGTCCGCCCCTCCTCCGTCAACCTGAATTAAACAATGACAAATAATAAAGTGCTCATTTGAATCGCTGCTGTTTCTGTGATGTTTTTTCTCAGAACTTCAAGTGTCTGATTAAGCTTCATTTCCTTTTATTAAAAACACAAACACTGAGATCAGAGTTCAGCCGACAACTAACTGACAGTTATTAATATTTAGCTTTCAAGAGAAAGTTTCACGTGTCACTTCGGCAGCAAAGACCAAAAGATGAAGGAACGATTTTTACTTTGTGTCGTCGCCACCTCACCTCATCAGCACGAGAGCGGCGTGTTTTCACTTCCTGCGCTGACACGGGCGTTTCCCACAATTCCTGCTGGAACCGAGGTAATTAGAAAATGACGAGAGGGTGTATTAATTAATTTACAGTTTAAGGCCTGACAAAGTTTAATAAGACACCGATTGGCATAACATAACCAGGAGTCAGGTGGTGCAAGATTGTAAAGGTCATCAATAACATCTTCAAAAATTAAAAGCAGCTAGTGCAAAGTCACTTAAACTGACTAATTATGATCAATTGCACTGGCTTATATGTATATATGCTTATATGCACTGGCTTTTATGTATATAAGTAACAAAATCCATCTGATTAAAGTAAAGAAAATTATATAAAACTAAACATTGGTGCTGATAATAATGACCATAAAAAAGAGAAGTGATTTACAAAGATGTTACAGATTCCGAGAAATTATGATGACCAGTCAGATTATAAGAAAACTCGACATTGAACCAATTAAATTCACAGGGATTATTATCTAATTCTAATGGTCCACTAATCATTTCAGTGCTCGAAACCATCAGGAACAATCTGAATCCTGTTTATTTCCCCACTAGATGGCAGTGCTGTAACAAGTGGAGCTGCCCATCACCTCTCTAAAAACCTCTGACTTTTATGACTCCACACATGAAAATATAGAATAATGATTTCATGGAGGCAGTGAACTCTACATGAATCAGTCCGGAGATGTTGAACATCTGATGCAACCCCGCAGCTCCAGCAGAGAAACGCCCTCTGGGCACAAAGGCCCGAGCTCTGCACCGACTCGACCTGGACACTGTACCACGTCCTGTGACAGCAGAGTTATCGATTGTTGAACAACAGATAATTTATTCAGTTTTGATAGTTAGTATAGAGCTGGAATAATTAGAGGATTAATTGATCATTGGATAAGAAGAAACTTAAGAAATTTTGTCACATTTGAAGAAAAATAAATGCGTCAATTCCTGTTTTTGTCTTCTCAGATATTGATGTGTTACTTTGCCACAGAGACACTAGAAAAACAGTAGTGAACAAGTGAATATCTTCATCTTCAGTGTCTTCCTTGGTCTAAAGGGATTTATAAAGGGTATTTTTGACCTCTGTGAAAGAGGTTATGTTTTCAGCTACATTTGTCAGTAAGATAACATAAAAGCGCATGAGTGCATTTTGGGGTCGATTGCTCTGTTCATTTTCACAGTGACCAATAGGTGGCGCTATAACGATGAGACAATATTGAAGTTGAGTGCAATTGGACATAAAAATAAATGTTTTTGGCATAAGTTGGTTTTGAACTCATTGATCCAATTGCATTTTTGTTCTAAATCAGAGGTGTTCAACAGGGGGGCTGCGACCCCTAGAGGCTCCGCGGAGGTACTGCAGGGGGGGTCGCGAAATCTTTGGTTGATTAGATAATTTTTAATTTTTTTATCATTTTTAATTTATTTTCCAACGAATATTTTTTCCACAAATTTAAATGTCTTAAAATACACATTAACATGCATCCAACCTATTGTGAGGCTGATTTGACCCTCTGCCTGACAACCTCCATCCGTCCAAGGTTAGATAAGTTGTGTGCTACCCATCAGGATGCTACATCTCACTAATGTGGGAGTATGTGTGCCATCCACAGATAGCTTGAGGATTCACTGTCTCTTCTACATGTATGTTTAAAATAAAAACATGAATCTGTGAATTACTTTATAGCTCAGTGTTGTATGCACGATGTATGTTTATAAATGGCAGTGGCATGGCCACCCTGTACCTTGCAAATGTTTAAATTAAAAACATGAATATATGAACCCGTGTAATGTTTGAATAGCTTAGTATTGAATGCACAATAACAGAGTAGCTATGTTTATACAAGGCAATAGGCCCAGTTTAATATAAAACACAATTTTATACAATATATATAGTATGGGGTCCCTGCTCCATCTCTCCACCAGTTTGGGGGTCCTTGGCCTGAAAAACGCTGAAGACACCTGTTCTAAATCATTGACAGTTGTTTATTTAGAGTTCAAAAGTCCCTCTCTGAAACGCAAATAAAAAAATCAATATTAAAGTTCTGCCAACAACTTCACTTCAATTCCCCACATCCGAGTAACTGTCCCATAGCTCTACCTACTGATCCATCACGTTGTTGTTCTAAATCATTGACAGTTTTGTCTGTAAAAAGTAAACATTTTTAGAATTCCAAGACAATGAACAACCAGATATCTTTTTTATTGGTGAGAGTTAAGAAATGGGGCCGTGGGAGTGGTTTAGGATTTATTTTTCTGTTTTGCTCTTTCCAGGAATTTCGATCAAATTTAACATGAGACCCAATGGGAGTCTGTGCCAGGTATAATTCCTCGATTTTTCGTGAAAGATGGAAGTAGGGTCCGAGAGATTTGAGTGTGTTTTTTTTTGTCATGCTCCATTCCTAATGTCACGTGAATCTGTTGAGTAGTTTCAAATAAACAAATTCAAATGAAAACATTACAAGGAGGCAAACATTTTTTACTGCGTTCTTTCTTGACCCAAGTTTCATCCATCTGATCGTTTTTGCACAATCCTGCTTACAAACACATAAAGCAATGAAAACATATTCTCGGTGGATCGGAGAGAATCGTGCAGGAGCCTCACTCATGTTCGGTGATGTTGTATCACAGTTTTGTGTTTGTAGCTAGTCCTGAGCACGTGAAGCAAATGAAGGGAAGCTGAAAGTATCTGTTCCTGTTTGTGCTGCTGCTCGTCAACAAAAGACATTGAAATGTAAGAGAACAAATCCATCACATTCTTCCCTGTTTTTTTAAATTAACCCTTCGTTTTGTGGCACGTTCTCAAAGTCACCATGTATCACCTCAGCACCGCTTCAAGCTGTTGTTGCTCCTGCAGCGACCGCCTGACACCGAGCCGGCTGACTACTGGGTGAGGACGATCCTCCACTGCAGCTTCTTGGGCTTCTACCCTCAGAAAGTGCAGGTGAGCTGGCTGAGGGACAGGGTTGAGGTCTCCAGCGACGTGTCGTCCACTGACGTCCTGGCCAACGAGGACTGGAGCTTAATCTATGTATAGACTGTAATACATGTAATTTACGGGAAGCTGTTTGGCCTTGGTGTAGAAATGTCCTATTGACCCATTGATTCTGAGCTCTCTGGAGATGTGGAAGTTTTAAATCCACATCAGATCCACTTCGCCTGCCTCTCTGTAAATGATTCACGCTGATACGAGTTGTCTGTTCCGCGATCAACACGTAAACTATATAAGAGCTTTTTGAGACCGAACCCCCTCCAGAACTCGTTAGCTGGCTTTTACCGGTGAAACCTTCCACTCACTGCTGTCGACATGGAGAGTCTGCTCCGCGCCGTGCTGGCCGTGTTGTTCGTGGGGTTGTTCCAGCAGGGAGCTGGTGTGGCCTTTCTGGGCGATTTGTTCCAGCAGGAAGCTGGTGTAGCCTTTACCAGCCGGCAGTCCACATCTGTGCTGACTGTGACAAACGGAGAGCGGTATGGAAGATGGAGGGGCTCGAGATGTGTCCTGACCAGTTCTTTGCTGTTGGCTTCAGTACCAGGGTAAAGACACTGATTTCTAACATTTATCACAGTTATTTTTTATTTAGCTTAAACCTACTGAGGCAAATAAAATAACTTTCCATTGCTTAGTCCAATACTAACTTTAGCTTTCCAGGTAGTACACTGGCTGAAAAGCTGAAGGCCTTTATCTCATTGGACATTCAGCTTGTCCATAATTCATGTGTTCTACATTTTAAATTCTTCATCACCAGTGTTGGGAGTAACGGCGTTTAAGTATAACGGCGTTACTAACGGAGTTCTTTTTCAGTAACGGAGTAATCTAATTAATTACTTTTGTCATCGTTACAAAGCCGTTATCGTTATTGATAATGTAAAGTGGCGCGTTACTACAATTTGGTTGAATGAAGCGTGCGGTGTCATATTACACCCCAGCTGCGTGGAGAGAGCAGGGCGTGGGGATGACGACACCGTTGCAAACGCGATGATGATTGGCTGGGTGGGCGCGCGGATGCCCTGCTCACGCTGTCTCACTGCACGCTCTGACTACAGCTCAAGACAGCGACAATGGCGACGAGCCAGGGAAATTCAAACTTCGCTGGCTGCGGTCACAGGAGTTAAAGGATAAGGCTAAAGGCCGGCGCATGCTTCTGCGTCGTCAGGGGCCCGCAGGCACGCAGCTGTAACGCAGGACTCGTTCTCATTCATGGTTCTCCAACCGTTCCGCCAGAAAACTAGGCGCAGTAATGTCGGCTCTTCTTCGTGTGTTGCACGAAGAAGAGCGATTTATTTACATCGCCACAGAGGCTCCGCAGAGCCTTTTTCTGGCGGAAAAATCCGCCGGTTAGTGACGGGTTATACTAGTGGACATAGTGTCGGATCTCTTCTGCCAAGTGCTCTTCTATTTGGTCCATATTCGTTCTTCTAAATCTTCCGTGGTTTCCGGGCATGGACCGGAAATGCGACTCCGGAAATGATGTAGTCAGCAGACCAATCACAGCCCTCGCGGCCGGGTGAAGCTTGCGGGGCTTTGCCGTCGAGTTAGAAAAATTGGCTGACGCACGTTAGGACGTAGGAAGGGCCGTGAGGGGCCCGGAAGGGCTCCTGCGTCTCCGTTCCCGTGAAAACGCAGAAGCATGCGCCGGCCTTAAGGCAAGTTTGCTGGCAGAGTGCCGTAAAATTGTCCATGAAGAACCACAGCCAGGTACCAGCAGCACATCTTCACATCACACAGATTCAGCCAAAGAGAGCGAATTCTTTGCTTTTGAGGAGGATGAGGACACCTCTTCAGCAGAAAACCAGGTGGCAGACTATATTAGATCTTCAGAACAAAACTTAAACTATCTGTGTGGATTTTCTCTCATCAAGAAAATTTCACTACGTTACAATGCTGCTACTCCATCTAGTGCACCTGTTGAGAGACTGTTCAGCCTGGTTAAACTTGTTTTCTCTCCGAAGAGGAACAGGCTGTCGGACAAAAGATTTGAAAAGCTTCTCCTCTTACGTTACAACCACTGGTTTAATTGTTAGATGAGAGGAGTCTTTCAGTATAGATAGATTAATGCATTGATCATTTTCACTGAGAATGAACAACATGTTAAGCTACATTGAGAGTTGGATAGTGCTCTGTTTATTGTGCAATAATATACAGGTTCAGAGAATTGCACTACTTAAAGGTCAAATTTTCGATTGTTTCTTTTACAGAGATTTGCACTATACTTAATGGCCAGATCTTCCTTTGTTACTTTTTACCCAAGTTTACATTTGCGTGTTTTGCACTTGATTGCAAAGTGTGAATAGCTGAATATTATTTATTTTTAACATTTAATTTTGTTACTGTTCTGAATATTTAAGAGTTGGATAGTGTTCTGTTTATTGTGCAATGGTATACAGGTTCAGAGAATTGCACTACTTAAAGGTCAAATTTTCGATTGTTTCTTTTTTACCCAAGTTTACTTTTTTGGGTATTTGGTTTTGTACTTGAATGCAAAGTGTGTGAATATTATTTTATTTTCAATATTTAATTTTGTTACTCTACTGAATATTTAAGAGTTGGATAGTGTTATGTTTATTGTGCAATGGTATACAAGTACAGATAATGGCACTACTTAATGGCCAGATTTTCCTTTGTTTCTTTTTACCCAAGTTTACATTTGCACTTGAATTTTATTTTCAATATTTATTTTTATATGTTTTAATTCTATGCATCATATGGCAGGCTGCAATCTATTGAGTTCAAATAAATACCAAATGTTCTAAAATACTGTATATAGTGTTTTTATTCTTCAATCAGTTAATATAAACATCTTTGACGTTAAAGATGTTACAGAACGTAACAGCGTTATAAAACATGAAAAATAACGCCACAGTTACTTTGCTGAGTAACTAATTACTCTAACAATGTGGTAACTGAGTTACTAACTCAATTACTTTTTGGGAGAAGTAATTTGTAACTGTAACTAATTACTTTTTAGAAGTAACTTGACCAACACTGTTCATCACTTATATATATATATATATATTACGGCTGGGCAACGATTAAAAGTTTTAATCGCGATTAATCGCATGATTTCCCTGATTAATCCCGATTAATCGCATTTGTATACGCAAAATCCAATAATGAATTAAAAAGTAGTGTATAGAGCAATTTTATTTTCAATGTTCTGCCATATGAACGAAAGTGCCATAACATTTGTTGTGCAAACACTTTTAACATCAGCATTTAATATAGTAGCAGTTAAATAGCAAATACAAAGTTAAAGCTCAATGCCACTGCCAGGGCATTAAAGTTATCCTCTTCGTTATGAAAAATGTATACTCCTCCCTGCGTCTAACGTAGTCTGCCGAAGCCTCGCTCCAATCGCTGTTTCGTTGAATGATTTGCTGATATCAACTGTGTGTTTTGCATTCAGGTGATGTTTTAGACTGGAAGTACTCCGGTGATAAGAAAATTCACCTTGGCAGTGGCTACAAATAACTTTGGTTCTGTCGACTCCGCCGTCTGGAAGGACTTTAAAATGAAACTGGCCATGTAAAAGCTCCGTACCCTTATCCATGGTTGTTTATCCGCCAATTATTTTCTTTTTTCCGGGTCCGCAGCAGTCAGCAACAGACTTTCACAAAATAAAAGCCTGACTTTCACAATAAAACAATAAATAATCAAACCTGAGTTAACGCGAGATAAAATAATTAGTTGAGTTAAATAAGTGATGAGTTAACTCGTAAATAACTAGTTAACTTGCCCAGCCCTAATATATATATAATTATTGATTTGGTTATTCAACAAATTTTGACCTTAAATGTAGAACCGAAGTTTTGTTTGTGTTTTTATCATTTTCGTGACTTTTGTTTTTCTTATCCTGAAGGTAAAATAGGAATATAAATATAAATACATCAGAGTTTCGACCGTACAGCTTTTTTGCTGTGAAGAGACACCTTAATTTGTATTATTCAAACATAATGGGACAAAAATCAAGGAAATAAGTAAATGAAAAAAGGTAAAAGTTTGTTTTATTGTCCTGCAGCTAAGAGATCATTTATACTGTGAAACTGTGTTAAGCAGTCATGAGGATTAACTGGTTCCTAACGAATGATCATAAGAATCCTGACTATGTACAGAGAACAATTTACAACAACCAGAGATGCATTTACTCCCTGTTGTACCAGATACTAAGCTGCTCTTCACCTGCTGTGACCTGTGACATCACGTGCGCTTGTTGCTGGTGCAGCAGTCACACAGAAGAAAAACTGGTTTAATCTGATCTGCTTCTGGGAACTGAACTCTGTTTCCTCAGGTGCAGGCCAAACAGGGCGATGACAACACGACCATGAACGGCATCAACCTCATCTGCGGCAAAGACGGGGACCGGAGCTTAACTCACTCTGTGAGGTCTCACCCTGGCTAGTAAGTGTTTTGTACTGGTACCAGTCTCCATTCAGGCACCTTTCATTATCTGGACAACAAATAAATCCAGTATATAAATGTGTTAACGCTTTGAAGATCAGTTATACACTATGTGTATTTTAATCATCAAATCTGCATTTTGTTGTAATAATACTTCTCGTAAGTAATAGTGATTTGTATTTATATGTATATAAGATACAAAAACCATCTAATTAAAGTAAAGAAAATTATATAAAACCAAACATTGGTGCTGATAATAATGATCATAAAAAAGAGAAGTGATTAACAAATATGATACAGATTCCAAGAAATGATGATAACCAGTCAAATTATTAGAAAACTCTACATAGAACCAATTAAATTAGCCTTTTCACAGGGATTAGTTGTGAAATATATAAAAACTCATGTGACCTAGACGTAAATTCACTTGATTTTCAGTTGTAGCATGAAACAAACGTTATATTAAAGGGGACATAGTATGAAAATTTCACTTTTTTAGTGCTTCTATAAGTTCATTTGGGTATCTGGCATTTTACGATTTAAAAAAGGTGTTTTGGAAGCAACAGGAAGCTGGAGACAGTTTCCACATCATGGAAATCAAAACATTATTTCTCCAGGATTTCCAGTTCAGGGTTCAGATGTTGAAACGTCTCGACTTTGTGTTTCCAAACCAAACCTTGGCTCTTATTCAGATTTGATTCACTCTGCTGTGTTTCCTGCTCTCGTCTCCAGCTGGGGTTACTGGTCCCAACCTCAGTACTGCCCCAGTGGCGTGCTCACCTCTTTCCAGCTCCACGTGCAGGCCTATCAGGGCATGTTCGTTGACGACACAGCCGTCAACAACATCAGGTTCCGCTGCAGCAGCGGCCACGTGCTGGAGGGCAGAGGCATGCACTGGGGGGAGTATGGCCACTGGAGCCAGAATTGTGGCAAGGGAGGAATCTGCAAAATCCAGACCAGGATGGTCTATTGCTGTGCCAGAGCCCAGCAGGTAATTAAATAAAAGCAGAAAGAGCTGAGAGACTCAAAGTAATTACCTCTGCCAATGTTATAACACTTGTAAATGGAATTGAGATAAAAGCACTGTTGACATGGAGAGTCTGCTGCGCCGTGGCCGTGCTGGCCGTGTTGTTCGTGGGGTTGTTACAGCAGGAAGCTGTTGTGGCCGTCCGGCCGTACAGATCTGTGCTGACTGTGACAAACGGACAGGGGTGGGGAACATGGAGGGAGCCCAAGATGTGTCCTGACCAGTTCTTTGCTATTGGCTTCAGTACCAGGGTAAAGACACTGATTTCTAACATTTATCACAGTTATCTTTTATTTAACTTAAACCTACTGAGGTAAATAAAATAACTTTCCATTGCTTAGTCCAATACTAACTTTAGCTTTCCAGGTAGTACACTGGCTGCAAAGCTGGAGGCCTTTATCTCACTGTACATTCTGCTTGTCCATTATTCATGTATTCTACATTTTAAATTCTTCATCACTTATATATATATATGTAATTATTGATTTAGTTATTCAACAAATTTTGACCTTAAATGTAGGTCAAAACTGAAGTTTTGTTTGTTTTTATCAGTTCCTCTGTGCCTCCAGTGCCCCCTCTCGTTTCTCTTTTTCCGCAGGTGCAGCACATCTCGGTGATGATCCGGCTCTACAGGCGCACCTGCACTAATCAACTCCTGTCTTTATCTGCCCTGGCTGTGCTGCGAGTCATCGCCAGTTCGTCCTCGTCACTACAGTGGTAGATACTCGTGCTCGGCTCCGTAACTGTCTCTGGATGAGACCTCTTGTTCTAACCCCCGTGTCTTTCCCTCTTATCGCCAGGACTTAAACCTTGGACCCTTGTGTCTTCCTCCACGCTGAAGATCTCACGGAGCTCTCAGCCGACCTGTCTACCTCCCCGCTGAAGACCTCACGGAGCATCAGCGGACCCGCAATTCTGTTCTCTCCTACTGCAATAAACATCCTTGAACGCACCACCCTTTTTGGCTCTGTCTTGCCTCTGCTCTGGGGTCCCTCTCGAGACCTCAGTCGTCACAGAACGAACTGGCCATTAAACCATGGACCTCGCAGAGTCAAAGGAACTTCGCCACGCCATCTCAATGCAAGGGAACCTGCTCGGACAACACGACTAGACGCTCCACGGAACGGTAACCTCCGTGAACGCCGTTGGAGTCCTGCTGACGCAGCTTAACGAGCGGCTTAATCCCTCCACCGGCTCTGTCTCGGGGGAACCATCAGCCCCGACGCATTCCGACCCTCCGGGGACTTCGTCCCAGGATCCTCACATCCCCACACCAGAACGTTACTCCGGTGAGTTGGGGTCTTGTTGGCGCTTTTTGCTCCAGTGCTCTCTATTGTATTTGATAATCAGCCCCGTATTTATGATAATGACCGTGTTAAAATAGCTTTTATTGTGAGTCTCCTCTCGGGTCGGGCTGCGCAGTGGGCCACGGCGCTGTGGGACCGAGACTCACGATTTAATTTTTCTTTTGATCAGCTTCAAGCAGAAACGAAAAAGGTTTTTGACCACAGTTCGGGGCAAGGAGGCAGCCAATCGCTTGCTTTCGCTCCGACAGGGGACACGCTCGGTGGGGGATTACGCCGTGGAGTTTCGCTTTCTCGCTGCGGAGAGCGGCTGGGATTCGCTCGCGCTGCAGAGCATGTTTTCGCACGGTCTAGGGGATAACATTAAAGATGAATTAGCAGCTAAAGATGAGTCTGAATCCCTCGATGATTTAATTTCCCTAGCCATCAGACTAGATAACCGCCTTAGAGAGAGAAAGCGAGAGCGAGCAGGGCGCCAGCAGACCCCAGCTTCACTACCCCGCACCTCATTCGGTTCACGTCCACCATATCCAGCTCCTCCTCCAGGGAGGCCACGGAGGAGCCCATGCAGGTTGGGAGGGCCCGGCTCACGGCGATTGAGAGAGCGGCGTTTCCGGGAGCGGATTTGCCTGTACTGTGGTCAGCCCGGCCACACTCTCTCCTCCTGCCGCCAGCGGTCAAACGAGGAGGCTCATTAGGGGAGGGGGGAATCCTGGTGAGCCTCAGTCCTCCACGTCTCTAACTCCCTCCAGAACATTATTAGAGGCAAGACTGTCTTCCAATGAGTTGTCCCTTTCCCTCAAGGCTCTATTGGATTCCGGTTCGGATGAGAACTTCATTGACACGGACCTGGTCACTCAGATCAACATTCCTCTCACTCCCCTCCCTCAACCTAGAGAGGTGAGTGCCTTGGATGGTCAACACCTGGCCAGGATAACCCATCAAACTAAACCCCTCACCTTGGAGGCGTCAGGAAATCACCGGGAGATCATCCAATTCCTGGTTATCTCATCGCCTCATTCTCCCCTGGTTCTGGGTCAGCCCTGGTTACAGCTCCACAATCCCCACGTCGACTGGAGGAGAGGCGTGGTGATCGGATGGAGTACACATTGCCACGCCAACTGCCTTCGTTCAGCCAGCCTGTCATCTTCTCTTCCTCCGTCTCCTCCTCCTCCACCAGACCTATCTCTGGTTCCCCCTGAGTACCACGACCTCCAGGAGGTGTTTAGTAAGGACAAGGCCCTTACCCTACCCCCTCACCGACCCTATGATTGTGCAATCACTCTCCTTCCGGGACACACGCTTCCCTCCAGCAGACTTTACAATATATCCAAGCCCGAGAGAGAGACGATGGAAAAATACATCCAGGAGACACTCAGAGGAGGACTCATCACGCCCTCGTCATCCCCGGTGGGAGCAGGTTTCTTTTTCGTTAAAAAGAAAGATGGCTCCCTACGGTCATGTATAGACTTCCGCGGGCTTAACAACATCACTGTAAGAAACAAGTACCCACTCCCCCTGATCGACGCTGCTTTCGGCCCATTACATGAGGCTGCTGTGTTCTCCAAACTGGATGTCTGCAATGCCTATCACCTGGTGCGGATCAAACAGGGAGACGAATGGAAGACGGCTTTCAACACCCCGCTAGGACACTTTGAGTATCGGGTGATGCCTTTCGGACTCACCAATGCCCCTGCAGTGTTCCAAAACCTTGTTAATGATGTTCTCCGTGATATGCTCAAGACGCTGTTCTCCACCGCACCTGTACTGGTTTACCCGGATCTGTCCCTGCAGTTTGTGGTGGAGGTGGATGCTTCTGACATTGGGGCTGGGGCAGTCCTCTCAACGTTCCCCAGTTGCACCCTTGTGCCTTTTACTCTCATCGTTTCTCTCCCGCCGAGCAGAATTATGATGTCGGTAACCAGGAGTTGCTGGCCGTCGTGTTGGCGCTGGGAGAGTGGCGTCACTTGCTGGAGGGAGCTGAACACCCGTTCATCGTTTGGACGGATCACAAGAACCTGTCATACCTCCAGTCAGCTAAGAGACTTAACCCACGACAGGCTAGGTGGGCTCTGTTCCTGGGACGTTTTGAAATTACATTAACTTTTAGACCTGGTTCCCGCAACATCAAGCCAGACACCCTGTCCCGGCAGATGGCCCCCGTGACCCCCGTGACCCCCTGTCAGTCTCCTGCGACCATCCTTCCACCATCGTGCATCGTGGCAGCGGCCTTTTGGGAGGTGGAGTCCCGGGTCAAGGAGGCCCAGCTCACGGATCCCGGCCCAGGTAACGGTCCTCCTAACCGCCTTTATGTCCCGGTCCCCCTCAGATCTCAAGTGCTGGTATGGGGACATGCGTCCAAGCTAGTCTGCCATCCTGGGAACCAGCGAACTCTGGAGTTCATCCGACGGCGCTTCTGGTGGACCGGAATGGCTCAGGGTATTCAGTCTTTCTTCGCTGCTTGCTCAGTCTGCGCCTGTGGAAAGGCCTCTCACCAACCTTCCTCGGGACTCCTCAGACCGCTCCCCATCCCCAGCCAACCATGGTCCCACATCGCTGTGGATTTTGTCACAGGGCTCCCCCTATCTGCAGGTAATACTACCATACTCACCATAGTGGATCGCTTCTCTAAGGGCGTACATTTTGTTCCTCTCCCCAAACTCCCTTCTGCGCTCGAGACAGCTGATCTCCTCACCCAGCATGTGTTCCGGTTGCACGGTCTGCCTCTGGACATTGTCTCCGACCGTGGACCCCAGTTCACCTCCCAGGTATGGAAGGCGTTCTGCCGGGCTTTGGGGGCATCGGTCAGCCTGTCCTCGGGTTATCACCCCCAGACGAACGGACAGACCGAGCGAGCGAGCCAGGATTTGGAAGCAGCCCTCCGCTGCGTTTCAGCACGACATCCCTCATCCTGGAGTGCTCACCTGGCCTGGGTCGAGTACGCCCACAACTCCCTCACCAGTTCTGCCACATCCGACCTTTCACACCTCCCTCATCAAGCCGGTCTCCACCTGTCCATTGAGCCCTCCGGCCGAGCCCCCGCCACCCACCCGGCTCATCGACAACCATCCAGCTTACACCGTCTCCAGCATCCTGGATGTCCGAAGACGGGGCAGGGGGTACCAGTACTTGGTGGACTGGGAGGGATATGGTCCGGAGGAGAGGTCTTGGGTCTCCCAACAGCTCATCCTGGACTCGACCCCCCTTCGTGACTTCTATCGGGCCATCCTGACCGTCCTGGTAGGACGCCCAGAGGCATCCGTTGGGGGGGGGGGGCACCTGCACTAATCAACTCCTGGCTTTATCTGCCCTGGCTGTGCTGCGAGTCATCGCCAGTTCGTCCTCGTCACTACAGTGGTAGATACTCGTGCTCGGCTCCGTAACTGTCTCTGGATGAACCCCCGTGTCTTTCCCTCTGTTCGCCAGGACTGAAGACCTCACGGAGCATCAGCGGACCTGCAATTCTGTTCTCTCCTACTGCAATAAACATCCTTGAACGCACCACCCTTTTTGGCTCTGTCTTGCCTCTGCTCTGGGGTCCCTCTCGAGACCTCAGTCGTTACATCTTCATGACTTTTTCTTTCTTATCCTGAAGGTAAAATAGGAAACTATTTAAATATAAATACATAAGAGTTTCGACCGTGCAGCTTTTCATTCCTCACGTTGTTTCACAAAGTCACAGTAAACTAGCTGTGAAGAGACACCTTCATTTGTATTATTCCAACATAATGGGACAAAAATCTATGAAATAAGTAAATGAAAACAGTAAAAGTTTGTTTCATTGTCCTGCAGCTCAGATAACATTTATACTGGGAAACTGTGTTAGCAGTCATAAGGATTAACTGGTTCCTAACGAATCATAAGAATCCTTATTATGTAATATAATCTGTGACCTGTGACATCACGTGCGCTTGTTGCTGGTTCAGCAATTAAACAAAAGAAAAAATGGTTTAATACGATCTGCTTCTGGGAACATGAACTCTGTTTCCTCAGGTGGAGTCCAAACAGGGCGATGGCGACGACACGGCCATGAATGGCATCCGCCTCATCTGCGGCAAAGACGGGGACCGGAGCTCCACGTCCACTGTGGAGTCTCACCCTGGCTTGTAAGTGTTCTGCACTGGTACCAGTCTCTGATCAGGCACCTTTCATTATCTGGACAACAAATCAGTTTTACACTGTGTGTATTTTAATCACCAAATCTGCAGTTTGTTGTAATAATACTTTTCCTAAATAATAGTGATTTGTATTTGTATGTATATAAGTTACGAAATCCATCTAATAAAGTAAAGAAAATTATGTAAAACCAAACGTTGGTGCTGATAATAATGATCATAAAAAAAAGAAGTGATTTACAAAGACGTTACAGATTCCGAGACAGAGAAAAACGAATTAAATTCACAGGGATTAGTTTTGAAATGTATAAAAACTCATGTGACCAAGACGTCTCGACTTTGTGTTTCCAAACCAAACCTAGGCTCTTATTCAGATTTGATTCACTCTGCTGTGTTTTTCTCAGAACTTCAAGTGTCTGATTAAGCTTCATTTCCTTTTATTAAAAAACACAAACACTGAGATCAGAGTTCAGCCGACAACTAACTGACAGTTATTAATATTTAGCTTTCAAGAGCAAGTTTCAAGTGTCGGCTTCGGCAAATAAGACAAAAAGATGAAGGAGCCATTTTTTACATCATCAGCACGAGAGCGACGTGTTTACACTTCCTGTCTGATGAACCAATGAGCTCACGGTAAAGTCAGGTTAAGCTGGAGGCGCTGACACGGGCGTTTCCCACAATTCCTGCTGGAACCGAGGTAATTAGGAAATGGCGAGAGGAGGTATTAATTAATTTACAGTTTAAGACCTGACAAAGTTTAATAAGACACCGATTGGCATAACATAACCAGGAGTCAGGTGGTGCAAGATTGTAAAGGTCATCAATAACATCTTCAAAAATTAAAAGCAGCTAGTGCAAAGTCACTTAAACTGACTAATTATGATCAATTGCACTGGCTTATATGTATATATGCTTATATGCACTGGCTTTTATGTATATAAGTAACAAAATCCATCTAATTAAAGTAAAGAAAAAAGTATATAAAATAAACATTGGTGCTGATAATAATGATCATAAAAAAGAGAAGTGATTTACAAAGATGTTACAGATTCCGAGAAATTATGATAACCAGTCAGATTATAAGAAAACTCGACATAAAACCAATTGAAATTTTTTGTCACATTTGAAGAAAAATAAATGTCAATTCCTGTTTTAGTCTTCTCAGATATTGATGTGTTACTTTGCCACAGAGACACTAGAACAACAGTAAAGTGAAAATCTTCATCTTCAGTGTCTCCCTCGGTCTAAAGGGATTTATAAAGGGTATTTTTGACCTCTGTGAAGGAGGTTATGTTTTCAGCTACGTTTGTCAGTAGGATTACATAAAAGCTCATGAGTGAATTTTTGGGTCGATTGCTCGGTTCATTTTCACAGTTACCAATAGGTGGCGCTATAACGATGAGACAATATTGAAGTTGAGTGCAATTGGACATAAAAATAAATATTTTTGGCATCAGTTGGTTTTGAACTCATTGATCCAATCACATTTTTGTTCTAAATCAGAGGTCTTCAACAGGGGGTCCGCGACCCCTAGAGGCTCCGCGGAGGTACTGCAGGGGGGGTCGCAAAATCTTTGGTTGATTAGATAATTTTAAATTTTTTTATCATTTTTAATTTATTTTCCAACGAATATTTTTTCCACAAATTTAAATGTCTTTAAATACACATTAACATGCATCCAACATATTGTGAGGCTGATATGACCCTCTGCCTGACAACCTCCATCCGTCCAAGGTTAGATAAGTTGTGTGCTACCCATCAGGGTCCGACATCTCACTAATGTGGGAGTATGTGTGCCATCCACAGATAGCTTGAGTATTCACTGTCTCGTCTACATGTATGTTTAAAATAAAAACATGAATCTGTGAATTACTTTAATAGCTCAGTGTTGTATGCACGATGTATGTTTATAAATGGCAGTGGCATGGCCACCCTGTACCTTGCAAATGTTTAAATTAAAAACATGAATATATGAACCCGTGTAATGTTTGAATAGCTTAGTATTGAATGCACAATAACAGAGTAGCTATGTTTATACAAGGCAATAGGCCCAGTTTAATATAAAACACAATTTTATACAACATATATTGCATGGGGTCCCTGCTCCATCTCTCCACCAGTTTGGGGGTCCTTGGCCTGAAAAACGCTGAAGACACCTGTTCTAAATCATTGACAGTTGTTTATTTAGAGTTCAAAAGCCCCCTCTGAAAGGCAAAGAAAAAAATCAATATTAAAGTTCTGCCAACAACTTCACTTCAATTCCCCACATCCGAGTCACTGTCCCACAGCTCTACCTACTGATCCATCACGTTGTTGTTCTAAATCATTGACAGTTTTGTCTGTAAAAAGAAAACATTTTTAGAATTCCAAGACAATGAACAACCAGATATCTTTTTTATTGGTGAGAGTTAAGAAATGGGGCCGTGGGAGCGGTTTAGGATTTATTTTTCTGTTTTGCTCTTTCCAGGAATTTCGATCAAATTTAACATGAGACCCAATGGGAGTCTGTGCCAGGTATAATTCCTCGATTTTTCGTGAAAGATGGAAGTAGGGTCCGAGATATTTGACTGTGTTTTTTTTTTGTCATGCTCCATTCCTAATGTCGCGTGAATCTGTTGAGTAGTTTCAAATAAACAAATTCAAATGAAAACATTACAAGGAGGCAAACATTTTTTACTGCGTTCTTTCTTGACCCAAGTTTCATCCATCTGATCGTTTTTGCACAATCCTGCTTACAAACACATAAAGCAATGAAAACATATTCTCGGTGGATCGGAGAGAATCGTGCAGGAGCCTCACTCATGTTCGGTGATGTTGTATCACAGTTTTGTGTTTGTAGCTAGTCCTGAGCACGTGAAGCAAATGAAGGGAAGCTGAAAGTATCTGTTCCTGTTTGTGCTGCTGCTCGTCAACAAAAGACATTGAAATGTAAGAGAACAAATCCATCACATTCTTCCTTGTTTTTTTTAAATCAACCCTTCGTTTTTGGCACGTTCTCAAAGTCACCATGTATCACCTCAGCACGTCTTCAAGCTGTTGTTGCTCCTGCAGCGACCGCCTGACACCAACGATCTGTAAATGCTGTTTGTCATCTCTGCCTGCTTCTCATTTAATACTGTCACCGAATGCAGATGTTTTTTAAAAGTGCCTACGCTGGATTTGTTCTGCTCGGGCCTGAATCTAATTATATTATATTATATATTATTATATATGAGTCGCTGCCAGATTTTATTATCCAAGTGCGTCGAGTTTCTGATGGATAAAGTTTAGATCCCGAACGCTGAAAATCCCCAAAACGGCAGCTTGGATTTTACTGTATATATCCAGTGGTGTAGAACTTATTCATACCCTGGACTCTACAGGTGGATTGACCCATCAACAGAGCTCAAATGACCGCTATCAGCAGTCGCGGGCTGGGGCCGGAGGAGGATCACCAGGAGCCAGATCACTCCCGGAATCAGATAAACACTAGGCTGAAAAGCTAGTCGCTATATGTTTGTGAGAAGTTTATGTTTGTTAAGATGCACGTGTGAGCGAATAAAGAACACTATTGAGACTCACCTACCTGTTTCCCTTTGTTTGCCTGACGAAGAACGCACGGTAACAAAGAGACATTGTTACAACGACTTCCTAGAAAGCATGAAAAGAGTTTTGGTAAAACCTGAAAGAACAGTTCATCTCTTCTATAAACACGTGGTTCTCTGCAGATACAATTTGAGGCTGTTCAGACAGAGCATGCTGGACAGAACAGGTACATTTCTGTGTTTTCTACTGAAGAAGGTTATTATGGGTCAAACAGTTTCACTTCTGTAATGGAAATCTGGAAATAGAAGAGGCTGGAAACATCAAAGTTATCTACGTGTATTTAATAAGGGGCTTTCTGCAGAAAGGATCAACACAGAGAGTCACAGGGTTCTCAGTGAAGATGGAGAACAGTCAAATACAAGAGTCTTTTAGGAGGACTGAGGGTTGTCTCTCTGAACCAATCCAGACTGGTTCCTTAGGCACGGGAAGGAGAGGAATCTAAACATAAACAGCTGATTCACATGTGTTTGCTAAGGTGATACGCAGACATACACATCCTTCCTGTGGTGGGTAAACAAGTGGCAAAAGGTCGAACCGTATTCAGGTCATAAACAGTACCGACCATAAAACAGCTCAGGTCATAAAGCATTTGGTATATGTAGATACAGGTCATAAAAGTATTTTAGACAAGGCTGCAAAAACTTACTATCCAAATACAAAATAGTTTGTCAGCCATATGTTGGGAAACATGTTTTATGAAACTAAAGGCTTCCTTCTCGGCCTACGTGTGTGGACAAAAGCTGAAGCCACATGTGCTGGGCCAAGCCTCCCAAACTCAATCTCCCAGGGTGCAACGTGTTTTCTTTGTTCTTGGAAGGCCAAGAAACTCTGGCTCCCAGAGTGCTGCATGTCCCCTTTGTTTCAGCAACTTCACATAGAGGTGCAAAGTGCTACCAGGATCAGATGCCAATTGGTCACTCTGGCCACATGACCTGATGGTCATCAGCCCAATATAATGAGAGGGCTCCCCCAATTCACTCTCTTCTCCTCAACTCTCCAAAGGAGCAGGCTGTCCAGCCTCTCTTCTCCTGCATCGCCTAGCAGGGGCCTGACTGCTCCTGCCTGGCATCTTCTCTTTGCATCCAAATCTACGAGAGGAGCGTAAAGTGGCAGCTTCCAGCCCACCTTCTCAAGGAAACCTCCTCGCCCTTCAAAGGTCGAGCTTTCAGCTCATCTTCTCAAGGAAATCTCCTCGCCCTTCAAGCTCTACTATTCTCCTTGCAGCGATTCGATATCCTGCAGGTAAGGAATTCAACAAGCGAGAGCATCACAGCTCAACAGAACCGCGGAAGCAGAGACCACACAAACCAGAGACTTCAAAAGCCAGGACGAACGGCGAACCGCACAGCAACTTTCTCCCTGTTCAAGGACAGGTAACATACTGGGCTTAATAATTATACTACGCTTAGCAAGACTGTTTATTTGATTCTGTGTGATGTTTTAGAGTTTGATATGTGGTGTTATTGTAGTTACAAGCTAAATGAAAGTTAATGTGAGTTGGCTCTACACAGACCCTGCCATTTTCTAATTAGCATTCTCACAGACACTGCATATCACTACCATCGTACCCACTCCCCCACTCCAGAAGGGCGGGGGGGGCTGCTATCTTAGGAGCAACCATTTTAGGAGCCCACAGGAAGGTGTGACTTAACTACCACAGAGCCCCTCTCACACACACACACACACAAACACACATACACATCTTTGTTAGTTAAGTACATTTTGTTAGTAACTTGTGTTTTTGATACTTTATTATGTTCATAATAAATGTTTTCTTTTAAACTTGTCCTGTCATTAATGTTGCACAAGTGAAGTTTGCCAACAGTTACACTGTCAAGAACTCTATAAACCTTAACTGTTCATTATATAATCTTTAATAGTAAATATTAAGATTTCTAATTGAACTAGATCTAAATGAGACTGATCTTAATCAATAAATTGGCTATCGTTTCCCTTCTGTGAAGGGTGGTGCCCCGCGAGAACTTAAACAAAATAAAGTTATGATTTAATATTAATATTTTAAATATTAATGTTTTATATTTTATTTTGATAACCAAATGTATTAAACGTCTAAAGGCAACCCAGCTTATGGTATCACTCCTAACCATTATTGCACAACACATACTTAGTTAATTTTTCCACTACACTTCCTTGGCTTCATTTGCTTCTAGATCTCTCTCCCTGTGCTTTAATTCAATGGCTTAAATAAAAGTGAGTCTGTCTTCTGCAGGTCATTTAGCTGCTGATGTTTTGCTCTGATCTTCTCCACATTCCAGTGCCACCGGTTGTCAGGGTCCATCACACTGAGCCGGCTGACTACGGGGCGAGGACGTTCCTCCACTGCAGCGTCTTGGGCTTCTACCCTCAGAAAGTGCAAGTGAGCTGGCTGAGGGACGGGATGGAGGTCTCCAGCGATGTGTCGTCCACTGATGTCCTGGCCAACGAGGACTGGAGCTTCATCTACGTATAGACTGTAATAAATGTAATTTACGGGAAGCTGTTTGGCCTTGGTGTAGAAATGTCCTATTGACCCATTGATTCTGAGCTCTCTGGAGATGTGGAAATGTTAAATCCACATCAGATCCACTTCGCCTGAGTCTCTGTAAATGATTAACGCTGAAACGAGTTGTCTGTTCCGCGATCAACACGTAAACTATATAAGAGCTTTTTGAGGCCGAACCCCCTCCAGAACTCGTTAGCTGGCTTTTACCGGTGAAACCTTCCACTCACTGCTGTCGACATGGAGAGTCTGCTCCGCGCTGTGGCCGTGCTGACCGTGTTGTTCGTGGGGTTGTTCCAGCACGGAGCTGTTGTGGACGGCCGGTCGTACACATCTGTGCTGACTGTGACAAACGGACAGCAGTATGGAACATGGAGGTGGCCCGTGATGTGTCCTGACCAGTACTTTGCTGTTGGCTTCAGTATCAGGGTAAAGACACTGATTTCTAACATTTATCACAGTTATTTTTTTATTTAACTTAAACCTACTGAGGCAATAAAGTTAATTTCCATTGCTTAGTGACTAAGCAGTGGAAAGTAATTTTATTGAAATTCGTCATCATTTTTGCCAAATCATGATTATATTATATATTTATATATATATATATATAATTAGTGACTTAGTTATTCAACACATTTTTACCTTAAATGTAGAACATGAAGTTATGTTTGTGTTTTTATCATTTTCGGGACTTTTGTTTTTCTTATCCTGAAGGTAAAATAGGAAACTTTTCAAATACATCAGAGTTTCGACCGTACAGGTTTTCATTCCTCACGTTGTTTCACACAGTCACATTAAGTAATGGAATTGTCCCTCAAACTCAAACTGGCTGTGAAGAGACACCTTCATTTGTATTATTCCAACATAATGGGACAAAAATCAAGGGAATAAGTAAATGAAAAAAGGTAAAAGTTTGTTTTATTGTCCTGCAGCTCAGCGAACATTTATACTGGGAAACTGTGTTTGCAGTCATGAGGATTAACTGGTTTCTAATGAATGATCATAAGAATCCTGATTATGTACAGAGAACAATTTACAACAACCAGAGATGCATTTACTTCCTGTTGTACCAGATACTAAGCTGCTCTTCACCTGCTGTGACCTGTGACATCACGTGCGCTTGTTGCTGGTGCAGCAATTAAACAAAAGTAAAACTAGTTTAATCTGATCTGCTTCTGGGAACTGAACTCTGTTTCCTCAGGTGGAGGACTACCAACAATACCCTGAGGACAACACGGCCATGAACGGCATCCGCCTCATCTGCCGCAAAGACGGGGACCGGAGCTTAACTTACTCTATGTATTCTCACGGTGGTTTGTAAGTGTTCTGTACTGGTACCAGTCTCCATTCAGGCACCTTTCCTAATCTGGACAACAAATAAATCCAGTATATAAATGTGTTAACGCTTTGAAGATCAGTTATACACTGTGTTTATTTTAATCAGCAAATCTGCAGTTTGTTGTAATAATACTTCTCTTAAATAATAGTGATTTGTATTTATATGTATATAAGTTACAAAAACCATCTAATTAAAGTAAAGAAAATTATATAAAACCAAACATTGGTGGTGATAATAATGATCATAAAAAAGAGAAGTGATTAACAAATATGATACAGATTCCAAGAAATGATGATAACCAGCCAAATTATTAGAAAACTCTACATAGAACCAATTAAATGAGCCTTTTCACAGGGATTAGTTGTGAAATATATAAAAACTCATGTGACCCAGACGTAAATTCACTTGATTTTCAGTTGTGCTTTTTAGTGCTTCTATAGGTTCATTTGGGTATCTGGCATGTCTCCCAAACCTAAAACTCTGGAAAAAAAACAACTCACGCGGCTTGTTGTGGTTTCTCTATGTCAGAAACGATACGCTTGAGTGCGTCGAATGGGATTACGACCGATAAGTACGTCATTGTCGAAACATGCCCATGTACGGAGTCTCGCTACATGGCCTTGGCAAATACGATATTTGCCAAAGCACTTCGCTTTGTTTTTGAAAACCTCGGATACACCTGGAATAGATAGCTAGCAGCATGAAGCACTCAAGATGCGCTGTGGTCGGCTGCACAGATCCGCACAGATCTGTACAGCCGACATTGTGCATTAGGATGAAGCTCGGATCCTGCGGAAAGCGTTTAGTGTCCCGGGGGTCTGGGGAGTTGGCTCATGAGCTTTTAAAGGAACAGGCAGTCAAAACAGGTCATTCTGAGGAGGGGTGTTTTAGACAGGGTAAAAAGGGTGCTGTTTTAAATTATCCTTGTGGTATTTTGACCAAAATTAGAGACATTTCATAATGACCAAAGGAACCATGTCAACTTGTGGTAAAATGAGCATAATATGTCCCCTTTAACTACTCTGTCACATTATGGTTTTCTTACTTTAATTACTTTAAAATAAAGCTGTCCCTGTGTAGAGAGCTGGTATTTAGCCGCAGGGAATCTGATGTTGGACAGAAATGAACTTATCAGTATAAACTCTTTATTTCTTTGAGTCACTAAGGTGGTTTTTATCAATGTCTTTAATTATTAAGCTGGTCAGGTCGTCTGTCTCAGATGAACCAACCTGTCGGTCCTGTGAAGGTTAAATAAGAATACGATTTTAAAAATGTGTTTTGGAAGCAGCAGGAAGCTGGAGACAGTTTCCACATCATGGAAATCAAAACATTCTTTCTCCAGGATTTCGAGTTCAGGGGTCAGATGTTGAAACGTCTCGACTTTGTGTTTCCAAACCAAACCTTGGCTCTTATTCAGATTTGATTCACTCTGCTGTGTTTCCTGCTCTCGTCTCCAGCTGGGGCGACTGGTCCAGCTCTCAGTACTGCCCCCGTGGCGTGCTCACCTCTTTCCAGCTCCGCGTGGAGGCCTATCAGGGCTGGTTCCATGACGACACCGCCGTCAACAACATCAGGTTCCGCTGCAGCAATGGCCACGTGCTGCAGGGCACCGGCATGAACTGGGGGGAGTACGGCTACTGGAGCCAGGATTGTGGCAAGGGAGGAATCTGCGGCATCGAGACCAGGATGGTGGAAAACGGGGGTTATGATGAATCCAGCCTCAACGACGTGCGCTTCCGTTGCTGTTACAGAGCCAGCAGGTAATTAAAAAAAAGCAGAAAGAGCTGAGAGACTCAAACTAATTACCTCTGCCAATGTTATAACACTTGTAAATGGAATTGAGATAAAAGCACAGTTTGGTTTAACAGTTGAAGGACGTGTGTGACATATTTCAAATGTTGTTTTGTTCGTAATCCTGTGACTCTGTTCTTTGCAGTTTCTGAATTTGTGCTTTGTGTTTTTTGTATCGACAGTGATTGACAGGTGAGCAGCTTGGTCCGCCCCTCCTCCGTCACCCTGAATTAAACAATGACAAATAATAAAGGGCTCATTTGAATCGCTGCTGTTTCTGTGACGTTTTTTCTCAGAACTTCAAGTCTCTGATTAGGTTTCATTTCCTTTTATTAAAAACACAAACACTGAGATCAGAGTTCAGCCGACAACTAACTGACAGTTATTAGTATTCAGCTTTCAAGACAAAAAGATGAAGGAGACATTTTTTACATCATCAGCACGAGAGCGGCGTGTTTTCACTTCCTGTCTGATGAACCAATGAGCTCACAGTAAAGTCAGATTAAGCTGGAGGCGCTGACACGGGCGCTTCCCACAATTCCTGCTGGAACCGAGGTAATTAGAAAATGACGAGAGGGTGTATTAATTAATTTACAGTTTAAGGCCTGACAAAGTTTAATAAGACACCGATTGGCATAACATAACCAGAAGTCAGGTGGTGCAGGATTTTTAAAGGTCCTCAATACCATCTTATTAATTTAATAATTAATTATTTAATTAAATATAAATAAAATAATAGGTAACTGGTGCAAAAAAACCCTTAAAGTGACTAATTATGATCAATTGCACTGGTGTTCCATTGATTATTATCTAATTCTAATGGTCCACTAATCATTTCCCAACTAGATGTCAGTGGAGTAACAAGTGGAGCTGCCCATCACCTCTCTAAAAACCTGTGACTTTTATGACTCCACACATGAAAATACAGAATAATGATTTCATGGAGGCAGTGAACTCTACATGAATCAGTCCGGAGATGTTGAACATCTGATGCAACCCCGCAGCTCCAGCAGAGAAACGCCCTCTGGGCACAAAGGCCCGAGCTCTGCACCGACTCGACCTGGACACTGTACCACGTCCTGTGACAGCAGAGTTATCGATTGTTGAACAACAGATAATTTACTCAGTTTTGATAGTTAGTATAGAGCTGGAATAATTAGAGGATTAATTGATCATTGGATCAGAAGAAACTTAAGAAATTTTGTCACATTTGAAGAAAAATAAATGCGTCAATTCCTGTTTTTGTCTTCTCAGATATTGATGTGTTACTTTGCCACAGACACACTAGAAAAACAGTAAAGTGAATATCTTCATCTTCAGTGTCTTCCTTGGTCTAAAGGGATTTATAAAGGGTATTTTTGACCTCTGTGAAAGAGGTTATGTTTTCAGCTACATTTGTCAGTAAGATAACATAAAAGCGCATGAGTGCATTTTGGGGTCGATTGCTCTGTTCATTTTCACAGTGACCAATAGGTGGCGCTATAACGATGAGACAATATTGAAGTTGAGTGCAATTGGACATAAAAATAAATGTTTTTGGCATAAGTTGGTTTTGAACTCATTGATCCAATTGCATTTTTGTTCTAAATCAGAGGTGTTCAACAGGGGGGCTGCGACCCCTAGAGGCTCCGCGGAGGTACTGCAGGGGGGGTCGCGAAATCTTTGGTTGATTAGATAATTTTTAATTTTTTTATCATTTTTAATTTATTTTCCAACGAATATTTTTTCCACAAATTTAAATGTCTTAAAATACACATTAACATGCATCCAACCTATTGTGAGGCTGATTTGACCCTCTGCCTGACAACCTCCATCCGTCCAAGGTTAGATAAGTTGTGTGCTACCCATCAGGATGCTACATCTCACTAATGTGGGAGTATGTGTGCCATCCACAGATAGCTTGAGGATTCACTGTCTCTTCTACATGTATGTTTAAAATAAAAACATGAATCTGTGAATTACTTTATAGCTCAGTGTTGTATGCACGATGTATGTTTATAAATGGCAGTGGCATGGCCACCCTGTACCTTGCAAATGTTTAAATTAAAAACATGAATATATGAACCCGTGTAATGTTTGAATAGCTTAGTATTGAATGCACAATAACAGAGTAGTTATGTTTATACAAGGCAATAGGCCCAGTTTATTATAAAACACAATTTTATACAATATATATAGTATGGGGTCCCTGCTCCATCTCTCCACCAGTTTGGGGGTCCTTGGCCTGAAAAACGCTGAAGACACCTGTTCTAAATCATTGACAGTTGTTTATTTAGAGTTCAAAAGTCCCCCTCTGAAAGGCAAAGAAAAAAATCAATATTAAAGTTCTGCCAACAACTTCACTTCAATTCCCCAGATCCGAGTCACTCTCCCATAGCTCTACCTACTGATCCATCACGTTGTTGTTCTAAATCATTGACAGTTTTGTCTGTAAAAAGAAAACATTTTTAGAATTCCAAGACAATGAACAACCAGATATCTTTTTTATTGGTGAGAGTTAAGAAATGGGGCCGTGGGAGCGGTTTAGGATTTATTTTTCTGTTTTGCTCTTTCCAGGAATTTCAATCAAATTTAACATGAGACCCAATGGGAGTCTGTGGCAGGTATAATTCCTCGATTTTTCGTGAAAGATGGAAACACGGGTCAGAGAGATTTGAGTGTGTTTTTTTTTTTTGTCATGCTCCATTCCTAATGTCACGTGAATCTGTTGAGTAGTTTCAAATAAACAAATTCAAATGAAAACATTACAAGGAGGCAAACATTTTTTACTGCGTTCTTTCTTGACCCAAGTTTCATCCATCTGATCGTTTTTGCACAATCCTGCTTACAAACACACAAAGCAATGAAAACATATTCTCGGTGGATCGGAGAGACTCGTGGAGGAGCACTCATGTTCGGTGATGTTGTATCACAGTTTTGTGTTTGTAGCTCGTCCTGAGCATGTGAAGCAAATGAAGGGAAGCTGAAAGTATCTGTTCCTGTATGTGCTGCTGCTCGTCAACAAAAGACATTGAAATGTAAGAGAACAAATCCATCACATTCTTCCCTGTTTTTTTTAAATCAACCCTTCGTTTTTGGCACGTTCTCAAAGTCACCATGTATCACCTCAGCACCTCTTCAAGCTGTTGTTGCTCCTGCAGCGACCGCCTGACACCAACGATCTGTAAATGCTGTTTGTCATCTCTGCCTGCTTCTCATTTAATACTGTCACCGAATGCAGATGTTTTTTAAAAGTGCCTACGCTGGATTTGTTCTGCTCGGGCCTGAATCTAATTATATTATATTATATATTATTATATATGAGTTGCTGCCAGATTTTAATATCCAAGTGCGTCGAGTTTCTGATGGATAAAGTTTAGATCCCGAACGCTGAAAATCCCCAAAACGACAGCTTGGATTTTACTGTATATATCCAGTGGTGTAGAACTTATTCATACCCTGGACTCTACAGGTGGATTGACCCATCAACAGAGCTCAAATGACCGCTATCAGCAGTCGCGGGCTGGGGCCGGAGGAGGATCACCAGGAGCCAGATCACTCCCGGAATCAGATAAACTCTAGGCTGAAAAGCTAGTCGCTATATGTTTGTGAGAAGTTTATGTTTGTTAAGATGCACGTATGAGCGAATAACGCCACTCACGCAGCGCCATCATTAAAGATGGCGCTGCGTGAGTGGCAGCCTGTTACAGCAGCTCTCACTTTTCGTACCTCTTTTAGTGTGTAAATAGTGTTTTTAGTGTATTTTTGTTGTTGTTTTTTTTACTACATTGACACTTTAAGCAAGTGCGCAGCTATGGATGTTCACATTTTAACATTCGTAGTTTGCTCCTTGCTGTTTTCGGCACTTTTTGGTGTGGCTGTGGGAAACTCACTCGACCACGGCTCCCCATTCAACCACGGCTCCATTGTTTACACCCGGGATCAGCTGTTGGGCCTGCGCCACACACCCCTTCTCTGCGTGGAGCGGCCGGAGATCCCCGAGGAGTTACGGAGGAGGAGAAGAGGATGCAGAGCGGGAGTGAAGCGCAGGGAGCGGAAAAGACGGTTTAAACCATGTTTACCGTCTGTCATCATGGGGAATGTAAGATCTCTCCCAAACAAGATGGAAGAGTTGACGGCGCTGACCCGACTGCAGAGGGAATACAGGGAATGCAGCCTCATGTGCTTCACAGAGACGTGGCTGACTGAACTTTCTCCGGACTCACACGTAAATCTGGACGGCTTCCAACTCGTACGAGCGGACCGAAATGCAACGGAGTGCGGTAAGAAGAAAGGAGGTGGGATCGCTGTGTTGGTTAACGATAGATGGTGCCACCCGGCACACACCAGCGTGAAGGAGATGCTCTGCACCAGAGATTTGGAGCTGTTAGCGGTCAGCATGCGGCCATACTATCTCCCGAGGGAGTTTTCACATGTTATTGTTGTGACTGTGTACATCCCCCCCTCGGCGGTCGCTGCTGTAGCTTCAGATCGGATCCACACAGTTATCTCGCATCTTCAAAGCCAGCACCCCCAAGCCCTCCTCCTCATCTCCGGTGACTTCAACCATGCCCCTCTGTCCTCTGCTCTTCCCACCTTCACCCAGTACGTGAACTGCCACACTAGAGACAATAAAACTTTGGACCTAATGTATGCAAACATCAAGGATGCATACACCTCATCCCCCCTCCCCCCGCTTGGTCGCTCGGATCACAACCTCGTTCACCTCGTCACGGACTACACCCCTGTGGTGAATAAACAACGACCTGTGAAGAGGACTGTTAAGGAGTGGTCCGAGGAGACCAGTGCCAGGCTCAGAGACTGCTTCGAGACTACAGACTGGGAGGCACTCTGCAGCCCCCATGGCACTGACATTGACAGCATGACCCACTGCATTACGGATTATATTAACTTCTGCGAGGAGAACACTGTGCCCTCCAAGCTGGTACGGTGTTTTCCCAACAACAAACCCTGGGTGACCCCCGAGATAAAGGCCCTGCTGAACGAGAAGAAGAGGGTCTTCAGATCGGGGGACAAAGAGGAGCTGCGCAGAGTCCAGAAGGAACTCCGGCTGATGATCAGGAAGGGGAAGGACAGCTACAGGAAGAAACTGGAGAAGCGGCTGGAGCAGAACAACGCCAGGGACGTTTGGAGAGGGCTGCAGACCATTGCAGGCCACGGAAAAGGTGTGGGAAGACAACAACCCAGCGGGGACAAGGACTGGGCAGATGAACTGAATCTGTTCTTCAATAGATTTGATTCCCCCCCCCCTGCCCCCTCTTCACACCTCTCCTGGCCAGCCCCCCCTCCCCCCCTCCCCTCCTCAGCCTGCCACCTTCGACACCTGACCCCCACCAGCCAACCCCCACCCCATATCCAGATCATCATCCCCCCTTGAGACTCTCACCACTCCTCACCCCCACACCCCCACCACAGTCATCCTCCACCCCCCTCTCTATAACAGATGATCAGGTGAGAAGCCAACTCAAGAAGATCAAGGCAAGGAAGGCCCCGGGCCCGGATGGTATCAGCCCAAGACTGCTCAAGGACTGTGCTGACCAGCTCTGTGGTGTGATCAGGCATTTGTTCAACCTAAGCTTGAGCCTGGAGAAAGTCCCAGCCCTGTGGAAGACCTCCTGTGTGGTCCCGGTGCCGAAGACGCCGCGCCCCAAGGAGCCTAACCACTTCAGGCCAGTTGCCCTGACTTCTCACCTGATGAAGACGATGGAGAGGATTATCCTGAGACACCTACGACTGCTGGTGGGCACACAGCTGGACCCCCTGCAGTTTGCTTACCAGCCTGGGATTGGGGTGGATGACTCAGTTACCTACCTGCTGCACAGATCCCTGCTACACCTGGAGGACAGCAGGAACACTGTGAGGGTCATGTTTTTTGACTTCTCAAGTGCATTCAACACCATCCAGCCTTCACTGCTCAAAGTGAAGATGGAGAACGTGGGAGTGGACCAACACCTGGCTGCATGGACAACGGATTACCTCACCAAGAGACCACAGTATGTGAGGCTCCATCACTGTGTGTCTGACGTGGTGCTCTGCAGCACAGGTGCCCCTCAGGGTACGGTGCTCTCCCCTTTCCTCTTCACCCTCTACACCTCCGACTTCACCCACAACACCACCCACTGCCACATCCAGAAGTTCTCAGATGACACAGCCATCGTTGGATGTGTTCCTGAGGGGAATGACCTGGAGTACAGGGCGGTCATCACAGACTTCGTCAGCTGGAGTGAGCTCAACCAGCTTCAGCTGAACACCAGCAAGACGAAGGAGATGATCGTGAACTTCCGGAAAAAAGCATCCAACTTAACACCAGTGAACATCCAGGGATTGGACATAGAGGTGGTGGAGAACTACAAATTCCTGGGTGTTCACCTCAACAACAAACTGGACTGGTCTGATAACTCACATGCCCTCTATAAGAAGGGCCAGAGCCGCCTCCACCTGCTGAGGAGGCTGAGGTCCTTCGGAGTGTGCAGGGCTCTCCTCAGGACTTTTTATGACTCTGTGGTGGCTTCAGCAATCTTCTACGCTGTGGTCTGCTGGAGGGGGGGTAGCACGGACAGAGACAGGAGCAGGCTCAACAGACTGATAAGAAGAGCGAGCTCTGTCCTGGACTGTCCTCTGGACTCCATTGAGGAAGTGGGGGACAGAAGGATGTTAGCCAAGCTGGCGTCCATCATGGGCAACACCTCTCACCCCCTACATGACAATGTGGGGTCCCTGAGCAGCTCCTTCAGCAGCAGACTGTTACACCCATGGTGTAAGAAGGAGAGGTTCCGCAGGTCCTTCATCCCGGCTGCAGTCAGGCTCTACAACACCAGCACCACCTGATAATGTTGTAGTCCCTGTCTATTATTTATCTCCACTCAACCTCTCACCATAGCTGTATTTGTATTTTTATTTTTCTTATTTATTTTTTATTTTTTTACTCAGATCACTACTATGCACAATAATATTCAACACTTTACATCTATATTTATATCATGGTCACTTATAATGGTTACATTGCAATATTTATATTTTCCTTTATACTATCTTGTAGTATTATTTATATTATGGTCACTTACTTTTTAATTATTTTTTCTGTATCATGGTCACTACTGTTGCAATATTACTTATAATACTTTTGTTTTCATTACAATAACACTTACATCACTCCACTTTCTCCCCAGTACCTGCTTTTGCACAGTGTCTGTTTTGCAGGTTGTTTTTTGTTTTTGTTTTCTGTATATTTTTACTCTCATTATGTGTAGTTTAGTAGTGTATATATTTTGATCTTTCTTTTTTATTGTTGCTTCGGCACTGTTATTTAAATTCTGTTTTTCTCTTTTTTGCTGTAACAAGTGAATTTCCCCGTTGTGTGGATAAATAAAGAAATCTAATCTAATCTAATAAAGAACACTATTGAGACTCACCTACCTGTTTCCCTTTGTTTTCCTGACGAAGAACGCACAGTAACAAAGAGACATTGTTACAACGACTTCCTAGAAAGCATGAAAAGAGTTTTGGTAAAACCTGAAAGAACAGTTCATCTCTTCTATAAACACGTGGTTCTCTGCGGATACAATTTGAGGCTGTTCAGACAGAGCATGCTGGACAGAACAGGTACATTTCTGTGTTTTCTACTGAAGCAGGTTATTATGGGTCAAACAGTTTCACTTCTGTAATGGAAATCTGGAAATAGAAGAGGCTGGAAACATCAAAGTTATCTACGTGTATTTAATAAGGGGCTTTCTGCAGAAAGGATCAACACAGAGAGTCACAGGGTTCTCAGTGAAGATGGAGAACAGTCAAATACAAGAGTCTTTTAGGAGGACTGAGGGTTGTCTCTCTGAACCAATCCAGACTGGTTCCTTAGGCACGGGAAGGAGAGGAATCTAAACATAAACAGCTGATTCACATGTGTTTGCTAAGGTGATACGCAGACATACACATCCTTCCTGTGGTGGGTAAACAAGTGGCAAAAGGTCGAACCGTATTCAGGTCATAAACAGTACCGACCATAAAACAGCTCAGGTCATAAAGCATTTGGTATATGTAGATACAGGTCATAAAAGTATTTTAGACAAGGCTGCAAAAACTTACTATCCAAATACAAAATAGTTTGTCAGCCATATGTTGGGAAACATGTTTTATGAAACTAAAGGCTTCCTTCTCGGCCTACGTGTGTGGACAAAAGCTGAAGCCACATGTGCTGGGCCAAGCCTCCCAAACTCAATCTCCCAGGGTGCAACGTGTTTTCTTTGTTCTTGGAAGGCCAAGAAACTCTGGCTCCCAGAGTGCTGCATGTCCCCTTTGTTTCAGCAACTTCACATAGAGGTGCAAAGTGCTACCAGGATCAGATGCCAATTGGTCACTCTGGCCACATGACCTGATGTTCATCAGCCCAATATAATGAGAGGGCTCCCCCAATTCACTCTCTTCTCCTCAACTCTCCAAAGGAGCAGGCTGTCCAGCCTCTCTTCTCCTGCATCGCCTAGCAGGGGCCTGACTGCTCCTGCCTGGCATCTTCTCTTTGCATCCAAATCTACGAGAGGAGCGTAAAGGTGCAGCTTCCAGCCCACCTTCTCAAGGAAACCTCCTCGCCCTTCAAAGGTCGAGCTTTCAGCTCATCTTCTCAAGGAAATCTCCTCGCCCTTCAAGCTCTACTATTCTCCTTGCAGCGATTCGATATCCTGCAGGTAAGGAATTCAACAAGCGAGAGCATCACAGCTCAACAGAACCGCGGAAGCAGAGACCACACAAACCAGAGACTTCAAAAGCCAGGACGAACGGCGAACCGCACAGCAACTTTCTCCCTGTTCAAGGACAGGTAACATACTGGGCTTAATAATTATACTACGCTTAGCAAGACTGTTTATTTGATTCTGTGTGATGTTTTAGAGTTTGATATGTGGTGTTATTGTAGTTACAAGCTAAATGAAAGTTAATGTGAGTTGGCTCTACACAGACCCTGCCATTTTTTAATTAGCATTCTCACAGACACTGCATATCACTACCTTCGTACCCACTCCCCCACTCCAGAAGGGGGGGGGGCTGCTATCTTAGGAGCAACCATTTTAGGAGCCCACAGGAAGGTGTGACTTAACTACCACAGAGCCCCTCTCACACACACACACACACACATACACATCTTTGTTAGTTAAGTACATTTTGTTAGTAACTTGTGTTTTTGATACTTTATTATGTTCATAATAAATGTTTTCTTTTAAACTTGTCCTGTCATTAATGTTGCATAAGTGAAGTTTGCCAACAGTTACACTGTCAAGAACTCTATAAACCTTAACTGTTCATTATATAATCTTTAATAGTAAATATTAAGATTTCTAATTGAACTAGATCTAAATGAGACTGATCTTAATCAATAAATTGGCTATCGTTTCCCTTCTGTGAAGGGTGGTGCCCCGCGAGAACTTAAACAAAATAAAGTTATGATTTAATATTAATATTTTAAATATTAATGTTTTATATTTTATTTTGATAACCAAATTTATTGAACGCCTAAAGGCAACCCAGCTTATGGTATCACTCCAAACCATTATTTCACAACACATACTTAGTTAATTTTTCCACTACACTTCCTTGGCTTCATTTGCTTCTAGATCTCTCTCCCTGTGCTTTAATTCAATGGCTTAAATAAAAGTGACTCTGTCTTCTGCAGGTCATTTAGCTGCTGATGTTTTGCTCTGATCTTCTCAACACTCCAGTGCCACGGGTTGTCAGGGTCCATCACACTGAGCCGGCTGACTACGGGGGGGCGGACGATCCTCCACTGCAGCGTCTTGGGCTTCTACCCTCAGAAAGTGCAGGTGAGCTGGCTGAGGGACGGGGTGGAGGTCTCCAGCAACGTGTCGTCCACTGACGTCCTGGCCAACGAGGACTGGAGCTTCCAGGTCCACTCCTACCTGGAGCTGACGCCCAAGACGGGGGAGCAGGTGAAAAAGTTTTCCCACAGAGAAAGTATCCAGGATAGGAATGCAGCCATCTTACACTGATGACATCATCTGGAGTAGGGCTGCTCGATTATGGAAAAAATCATAATCACGATTATTTTGGACAAAAACTAAATCACGATTATTCAAACGATTATTAATATGTGCCCTTATTTTTTTTAATGACTAACCGGAAGTACCAGTCACTTCCGGTTCCGGTAAACACCGATTACGGCTGCGTGTCTTATTCCTCCGTGAAACCATGCAGGATATCGGTGCCTTGTTATTCAAACCCTTAATGATGGCAACATTCTCCATAAAAACACTTTGTAACTGAGAACTTTGAAATTTTCTCTCATTATTAAATGTCCCCATCTGCCCCCCCCCCACTACAAGCACACAGAGAGAGAGACAAAGAGAGAGAGAGAAAGAGGGGTGGGGGGGGGGGGCTATGAGGACCATCATCATTTACCCCCGAACCCCGACATTGAACGGGTTCCATACAACAACAAGGGGAGAATCGCGAGCTGACCCGCGAGGGTCCGGTGAGAACAGCCGGCGGCTGCGCGCTGGAGAATAGACGCTGTGCGGCCGCTACACTGTGTGGTGCTGCTCGTCGGATTCGAAGAGTCGATCAGACGGGGCTGCCCTCCCTCTGCCGTTTTCCACTCGCGCTGTTTTTTAAATACCTACGGTCCCCACACACACAACTCGCCTCCTTCACTTCACAGCTGCTTGAGAGTGAGTGCCGGTCAGCGGGGCCGCGCTGAATGCTTTTGGGGAGGGACTGAATTGCGCATGCGCGTCTCTTTAGAAAAAAATGCCAAATAATCGTTTCAACTCGATTATAGTAGTTTGGAGATCGTTTGACCCAATAATCGTAATCACGATTATATTTCGATTAATTGAGCAGCCCTAATCTGGAGCCAGAGTCTGAGCAGGAACAGTCGGGGGAAGAAGCCGAGGCCGATGAGTGAGTCTCAGCTGTCAGTCATGACCTTACTCTCCTGTTTTGATAGCTTTTAGAGGCTGTTCACCTCAAATGACTTTAACTTCTTATCTGATGGTAAAGTTGATCTCTGCATGTCCACAAAAAACAAATGAAGCGTTTCCAAAATTCCTCTTAACTCTTTCCTGGCCCAGCTCGTTTAAATCTATGTATAGACTTTAATACATTTAGTTTATGGGAGGCTGTTGGTCCTTGGTGGAGAAATGTCTTATTGACCCATTGATTCTGAGATCTCTGGAGATGTGGAAATGTTAAATCCACATCAGATCCACTTTGCCTGTGTCTCTGTAAATGATTCACGCTGATATGAGTTGTCTGTTCCGCGATCAATACGTAGACCTTATAAGAACTTTTTGAGACCGAACCCCCTCCAGAACTCGTTAGACTGTTGACATGGAGAGTCTGCTCCGCGCCCTGGCCGTGTTGTTGGTGGGGTTGTTCCAGCACGGAGCTGTTGTGGCCGTCCGGCCGTACACATCTGTGCTGACTGTGACAAACGGACAGCAGTGGGGAACATGGAGGTGGCCCGAGATGTGTCCTGACCAGTTCTTTGCTATTGGCTTCAGTACCAGGGTAAAGACACTGATTTCTAACACTCATCACTGTTATTTTTTATTTAAGTTAAACCTACTGAGGCAAATAAAATAACTTTCCATTGCTTAGTCCAATACTAACTTTTGCTTTCCAGGTAGTACACTGGCTGCAAAGCTGGAGGCCTTTATCTCACTGTACATTCTGCTTGTCCATAATTCATGTATTCTACATTTTAAATTCTTTATCACTTATATATATATATATATGTATTATTGATTTAGTTATTCAACAAATTTTGACCTTAAATGTAGAACTGAAGTTTTCTTTGTGTTTTTATCATTTTCGTGACTTTTGTTTTTCTTATCCTGAAGGTAAAATAGGAAACTATTTAAATATAAATACATAAGAGTTTCAACCGTACAGCTTTTCATTCCTCACGTTGTTTTACAAATTCACAGTAAGCTGGCTGTAAAGAGACACCTTCATTTGTATTTTTCCAACATAATGGGACAAAAATCTATGAAATAAGTAAATGAAAAACGGTAAAAGTTTGTTTCATTGTCCTGCAGCTCAGATAACATTTATACTGGGAAACTGTGTTAGCAGTCATGAGGATTTACTGGTTCCTAACGAATGATCATAAGAATCCTTATTATGTAATATAATCTGTGACCTGTGACATCACGTGCGCTTGTTGCTGGTTCAGCAATTAAACAAAAGAAAAACTGGTTTAATCCGATCTGCTTCTGGGAACTGAACTCTGTTTCCTCAGGTGGAGTCCAAACAGGGCGATGGCGACGACACGGCCATGAACGGCATCCGCCTCATCTGCGGCAAAGACGGGAACCACAACTCCATACACACTGTGGAGTCTCACCCTGGCTTGTAAGTGTTCTGCACTGGTACCAGTCTCTGGCCCCTTTCATTATCTGGACAACAAATAAATCCAGTATCAAAATGCGTTAACGCTTTGAAGATCAGTTATACACTGTGTGTATTTTAATCACCAAATCTGCAGTTTGTTGTAATAATACTTTTCCTAAATAATAGTGATTTGTATTTGTATGTATATAAGTTACGAAATCCATCTACTTAAAGTAAAGAAAATTATATAAAACCAAATGTTGGTGCTGATAATAATGATCATAAAAAAGAGAAGTGATTAACAAAGATGTTACAGATTCGGAGAAATTATGATAACCAGTCGAATTATTAGAAAACTCTACATAGAACCAATTAAATTCACAGGGATTAGTTTTGAAATATATAAAAACTCATGTGACCCAGATGTCTCGACTTTGTGTTTCCAAACCAAACCTTGGCTCTCATTCAGATTTGATTCACTCTGCTGTGTTTCCTGCTCTCGTCTCCAGCTGGGGCGACTGGTCCAACGCTCAGTACTGCCCCAGTGGCGTGCTCACCTCTTTCCAGCTCCGCGTGGAGGGCCATCAGGGCAACGGTGACGACACCGCCGTCAACAACATCAGGTTCCGCTGCAGCAGCGGCCCCGTGCTGGAAGGCACCGGCCTGGACTGGGGGGAGTACGGCGGATGGAGCCAGGTTTGTGTCAACGGAGGAATCTGCGGCATTGAGACCAAGGTGGAGGACCACCAGGGGAGAGGGGACGACACCGCCCTCAACGACGTGCGCTTCCGTTGCTGTGCCAAAGTCTAGCAGGTAATTAAATTAAAGCCCAGAAAGAGCTGAGAGACTCAAAGTAATTACCTCTGCCAATGTTATCAAACTAGTAAATGGAATTGAGATAAAAGCACAGTTTGGTTTAACCACTGAAGGACGTGTGTGACATTTTTCAAATGTTGTTTTATTCATAATCCTGTGACTCTGTTCTTTGCAGTTTCTGAATTTGGGCTTTATGTTTTTTTTTATATAGAGTGATTGACAGATGAGCAGCTTGGTCCGCCCCTCCTCTGTCACCCTGAATTAAACAATAATTAATAATAAAGGTCTCTTTTGAATCGCTGATGTGTCTGTGACGTTTCTTCTCAGAACTTCAAGTCTCTGATTAAGTTTCATTTCCTTTTTGTTTAAACACAAACACTGAGAGTTATTAATAATAAGCTTTCAAGAGAATGTTTCAAGTGTCGGCTTCGGGAGCCAAGACAAAAAGATGAAGGAACCATTTTTACGCGGCTCCAGCAGAGAGACGCCCTCTGGGCACAAAGGCCCGAGCTCTGCACCGACTCGACCTGGACACTGTACCACGTCCTGTGACAGCAGAGTTATCGATTTTTGAAAAACAGATAATTGACTCAGTTTTGATATTTAGTATAGAGCTGGAATAATTAGAGGATTAATTGATTAGTGGATCAGAAGAAACTTAAGAAATTTTGTCACATTTGAAGAAAAATAAATGTAAATTCCTGTTTTTGTCTTCTCAGATATTGATGTGTTACTTTGACACAGAGACACTAGAAAGACAGTAAAGTGAATATCTTGATCTCAGTGTCTCCCTCGGTCTAAAGAGAGTCATAAAGGGTATTTTTACCTCTGTGAAGGAGGTTATGTTTTCACCTACGTTTGTCTGTAGGATTGCATAAAAGCGCATTAGTGAATTTCCACCTAACTTGGAGTAAGGATGGCACATGGGCAAAGAAAGAACCCATACAATTTTGGATCTGAAAAAAGGTGGATCATGGATTATATTTTTTAGACATTTTTACAAACCATCTTCCTAGGCCATAATGCCTGAATATTGATATTAGTATTTTAGGTGTAAAGCATCTCAGAGTTTCATAAAGATGTGTAGACAACAATCAATCTATCAATTTATATTTGTACAGCCCATAGTCACAAATCTCAATTTGTCTCAGAACAAGGTGCAACATCATTCCTTTTATTTGTCTCTAGTCTTTATTCACCTAAATGTAAAACATCCTCTGGTTCCAACTTTTCTCTATTTTCCATCACTATAACTTACTTTCATAGTTTTAGTTTGAAGACATTGCTTCTGGATTTCTCTTTTTCTGATTTTTATTTTTTTTATTCCCTTGCTATATAACAGTGTTATATAAGAGAGTCCTTGCTCTGATGAAGTATTAGTAATTTGGGACCGATTGCTCACTTCATCTTCACACTGACCAGTAGGTGGCGCTATCACCAACACTGCATTCACACTAATAGGTCTCTTCAGGTCAGGGCTCTGATCATGTGACAGAATTTCGGGGTCGACTGCTCAGACTTCATTTTCACACTATAGGTGGCGCTTTAACCAAGAGTCAATATTGAAGTTGAGTGCAATTGGACATGTGAGAAGTTCAGTTGGTTTTGAACTCACTGATCCAATCTCATTGTTGTTCTAAATCATTGACAGTTGTTAACTTCAAGAGTTCAAAAGTCCCCCTCTGAAAGGCAAAGAAAAAAATCAATACTAAAGTTCTGCCCTCAACTGGACTTGAATTCCCCACATCCGAGTCACCGTCCCACAGCTCTACCTACTGATCCATCACGTTGTTGTTCTAAATCATTGACAGTTTTATCTGTAAAATGAAAACTTTTTGAGAATCCCAAGACTTCCATGAACAACCAGATATCTTTTTTATTGGTGAGAGTTAAGAAATGTGGCCGTGGCAGTGGTTTAGGACTTATTGTTCATTTTGCTCTTTCCAGGAATTTCGGTCAAAATTAACATGACACCCAATGGAAGTCTGTGCCGGAAATAATTCCTAAATTTTTCGTGGCAGACGGAAGCACGGGTCCAAGAGATTTGAGAGTGGGGTTTTTGTGTTTGCTCATAAATAATCTCATAACAAATAATTTCTTATTTATTCATCACACCGAGACGGCTGACTACGAGGTGCGGACCGTCCTCCACTGCAGCGTCTTGGGCTTCTACCCTCAGAAAGTGGCCATCCAGCCGAGAAAATACGGCTCACTCACCGCCAAACAATCACAGACACACTTACAATTCTACAAACTTACAACTACACAATTATACAAAAACACAGTTTATATAACTCTAGCAATTTGCGAAAATACGACACACTCTCACCACCACTCCCCCAACAAACTCCCAGCATGCACCTGGAGAGAGAGAGAGAGAGAGAGAGAGAATGTTGATCCAGTAGGTGGCGCTATCACTAACACTGTATTCACACTAATAGGTCTCTTCAGGTCCGGGCTCTGATCATGTAACCAAATTTTGGGGTCGATTGCTCACACTTAATTTTCACACTATAGGTGGCGCTATTACAATGAGTCAATATTAAAGTTGATTGCAATTGGAAATGTAGGAAAAAAATAATATTTTTTGGCTTCAGTTGCTTTTGAACTCACTGATCCAATCACATTGCTGTTCTAAACCATTGACAGTTGTTAACTTAAAGAGTTCAAAAGTCCCCCTCTGAAAGGCAAAGAAAAAAATCAATGTTAAACAGGTAAGTTTCTTCCTCTTCTTGTATTCAGTCTATTTCAGATTATTTTATTCAAATCATATAACTAATAATTTCTCATACGTTTTTATTTACTTTACTTTATTACTTTATTTGTGTATTTTGACAAGTCAACATCACCGATGTGGTTTTCTTGGTGAAAAACGTATTCAACATGAAGCTCAACACCTTGTAAGACTCCCGGGTCGGGAAGTACGAGGACTTTGGAGAATTTGGCATGAAAAACGCAAAACATTACAACACTCAGGATTGGAAAATGGCCTTGAGAAGAATTCAAGTGGAAATTCTCTGCAGATACAAAAACGAGGCTGTTCAGACGGAGCACGCTGGACAGAACAGGTACATTTCTGTGTTTTCTACTGAAGAAGGTTATTATGGGTCGAACACTTTCACTTCCTTGGCTTCATTTGCCTCTAGGTCTCTCTCCCTGTGCTTTAATTCAATGGATTAAATAAAGTGACTCTGTCTTCTGCAGGTCATTTAGCTGCTGATGTTTTGCTCTGATCTTCTCCACACTCCAGGGCCGCCGGTTGTCAGGGTCCATCACACCAAGCCGGCTAACTACGAGGTGAGGACGATCCTCCACTGCAGCTTCTTGGGCTTCTACCCTCAGAAAGTGAAGGTTAGCTGGCTGAGGGACGGGATGGAGGTCAGGCGCCCAGGAGGGGGGAGAGGGTGAAAAAGTTTTCCCACAGAGAAAGTATCAAGGGTAGGAATGTAGCCATCTTACACTGATGACGTCATCTGGAGCCAGAGTCTGAGCAGGAGCAGTCGGGGGAAGAAGTCATGACCTTACTCTCCTGTTTTGATAGCTTTTAGAGGCTGTTCACCTCAAATTACTTTCACTTCATATCTGACGATAAAGTTTATCTCTGCATATCCAAGAAAAACAAATGTGTGTTTACTCTCTTAATCTCTTTCCTGGCCCGGCTTGTTTAATCTATGTATAGACTGTAATACATGTAGTTTACAGGAGGCTGTTGGTCCTTGGAGAAATGTCCTATTGACCCATTGATTCTGAGCTCTCTGGAGATGTGGAAATGTTAAATCCACACCAGTTCCACTTCGTCTGCGTCTCTGTAAATGATTCACGCTGATACGAGTTGTCTGTTCCGCGATCAACATGTAAACTATATAAGAGCTTTTGAGGCTGAACCCCCTCCGGTAGTCGTTAGCTGGCTTTTCCCGTTGAAACCTTCCACTCACTGCTGTCGACATGGAGAGTCTGCTCGGCGCCATGGCCTCGCTGGCTGCGTTCCTCTTGGGGTTGTTCCAGCAGGAAGCTGGTGTGGCCTTTACCAGCCGGCCGTACAAATCTGAGGTGAATGTGACAAACGGAGAGCGGTTTTGAAACTGGACGTGGCCCGAGATGTGTCCTGACCAGTTCTTTGCTGTTGGCTTCAGTACCAGGGTAAAGACAATGATTTCTAACATTTATCACAATCATTTTTTATTTAACTTAAACCTACTGAGGCAAATAAAGCTACTTTCCATTGCTTGCTGTTTTTCTTATCCTGAAGGTAAAATAGGAAACTTTTTACATATAAATACATGAGAGTTTCGACCGTGCAGCTTTTCATTCCTCACGTTGTTTCACAAAGTCACATTAAGTAATGGAATTGTCCCTCTGACTCAAACTGGCTGTGAAGAGACACCTCACTTCGTATGATTCCAACATAATGGGACAAAAATCTAGGAAATAAGTAAATGAAAAACGGTTTGTTTTATTGTCCTGCAGCTCAGAGATCATTTATACTGGGAAACTGTGTTTGCAGTCATGAGGATGAACTGGTTCCTAACGAATGATCATAAGAATCCTGATTATGTACAGAGAACAATTTACAACAACCAGAGATGCATTTACTTCCTGTTTTACCAGATACTAAGCTGCTCTTCACCTGCTGTGACCTGTGACATCACGTGCGCTTATTGCTGGTGCAGCAGTTAAACAAAAGAAAAACTAGTTTAATCTGATCTGCTTCTGGGAACTGAAGTCTGTTTCCTCAGGTGTAGCCCTACATATACGCTGAGGACAACACGGCCATGAACGGCATCCGCCTCATCTGCAGCAAAGACGGGGAGCTGAGCTTAACTCACACTGTGGAGTCTCACACTGGCTAGTAAGTGTTCTGTTCTGTGCACGCGAGCTAACGCTAGCCAGGAAGCCGGTGAGATGATGGTGGGGGGTGGTCCAAGGCCACGTAGCGAGACTATCAGGTATTTTCGGGTAGTAATCCCATTCGACGCCATCTAGAGTATCGTTTCTGACATAGAGGAACCACAACAAATCGCGGGAGTTGTTTTTTTCCAGAGTTTTTGGGACGGTAGACATGCCAGATACCGACATTAACGTGTAGAAGCACTACAAAAGTGGAATTTTCATAATATGGGCCCTTTAATAAACTGGACAACAAATAAATCCATTACATAAATGTGTTAACGCTTTGAAGATCAGTTATACACTGTGTATTTTAATCATCAAATCTGCAGTTTGTTGTTATAATACTTTTCCAAAATATTAGTGATTTGTATTTATATGTATATAAGTAACAAAATCCATCTAATTAAAGTAAAGAAAATTATATAAAACTAAACATTGGTGCTGATAATAATGATCATAAAAAAGAGAAGTGATTTACAAAGATGTTACAGATTCAGAGAAATTATGATAACCAGTCAGATTATAAGAAAACTCGACATAGAACCAATTAAATTCACAGGGATTAGTTTTGAAATATATAAAAACTCATGTGACCCAGACGTCTCGACCGTGTTTCAAAACCGAACCTTGGCTCTTATTCAGATTTGATTCACTCTGCTGTGTTTCCTGCTCTCGTCTCCAGCTGGGGCGACTGGTCTCTACCTCAGTACTGCCCCAGTGGCGTGCTCAGCCATTTCCAGCTCCGCGTGGAGGGCCATCAGGAAAACATGGACGACACCGCCGTCAACAACATCAAGTTCCGCTGCAGCAGCGGCGACCTGCTGGAGGGCACCGGCACGAAATGGGGGGATTATGGCGAATGGAGCCAGAATTGTGGGAGAAACAACGGAGGAATCTGTGGCATCGAGACCAAGATGGAGGAAGAACTGTCTGGAGGGGACAACACCGCCCTCAACGACGTGCGCTTCCATTGCTGTGAGAGAGAGCCCAGCAGGTAATTAAATAAAAGCCCAGAAAGAGCTGAAAGACTCAAAGTAATTACCTCTGCCAATGTTATCAAACTTTGGTTTAACAGCTGAAGGACGTTTGTGACATTATTCAATTGTTGTTTTGTTCATAATCCTGTGACTCTGTTCTTTGCAGTTTCTGAATTTGTGCTTTGTGTTTTTTGTATCGACAGTGATTGGTAGGTGAGCAGCTTGGTCCGCCCCTCCTCCGTCACCCTGAATTAAACAATGATTAATAATAAAGTGCTCTTTTGAATTGCTGCTGTTTTTCTGTGACGTTTTTTCTCAGAACTTCAAGTCTCTGATTAGGTTTCATTTCCTTTTATTAAAAACACAAACACTGAGATCAAAGTTCAGCCGACAAATAACTGACAGCTATTAATATTTAGCTTTCAAGAGAAAGTTTCAAGTGTCGGCTTTCGGCAAATAAGACAAAAAGATGAAGGAGCCATTTTTACATCATGTCGTCACCTCCTCACCTCATCAGCACGAGAGCGGTGTGTTTTCACTTCCTGTCTGATGAACCAATGAGCTCACGGTAAAGTCAGATTAAGCTGGAGGCGCTGACACGGGCGTTTCCCACAATTCCTGCTGGAACTGAGGTAATTAGGAAATGACGAGAGGGTTATTACTTAATTTACAGTTTAAGGCCTGACAAAGTTTAATTAGACACCGATTGGCATAACATAACCAGGAGTCAGGTGGTGCAAGATTGTAAAGGTCATCAATAACATCTTCAAAAATTAAAAGCAGCTAGTGCAAAGTCACTTAAACTGACTAATTATGATCAATTGCACTGGTGTTCCATTGATTGTGATCTAATTCTAATGGTCCACTAATCATTTCAGTGCTCGAAACCATCAGGAACAATCTGAATCCTGTTTATTTCCCCACTAGATGGCAGTGCTGCTACAAGTGGAGCTGCCCATCACCTCTCTAATAACCTGTGACTTTTATGACTCCACACATGAAAATATAGAATTATGATTCCATGGAGGCAGTGACCTTTACATCAATCAGTCCGGAGATGTTGAACATCTCATCACCGTTGTCCCGATGGCCCTCCACGCGGAGCTGGAAAGAGCTGAGCACGCCACCCGGGCAGTACTGAGGTAGAGACCAGTCACCCTAGCTGGAGACGAGAGCAGGAAAGACAGCAGAGTGACTCAAATCTGATTAAGAGCCAAGGTTCGGTTTTGAAACACAAAGTCGAGACATCTGGGTCACATGAGTTTTTATACATTTCCCAACTAATCCCTGTGAATTTAATTGGTTCTATTTCGAGTTTTCTTATCATCTGATAAGTTATCATCATTTCTCGGAACATCTTTGTAAATCACTTCTCTTTTTTTATGATCATTATTATCAACACCAATGTTTGGTTTTATATTATTAGGGCCCGAGCACCTCCGGTGGGAGGCCCTATTGAAATTGTAAGGATTATTCTGAGCGTAGTGAATGGGCTTTTTGAGGGCTTTCCCATGCTTAAAAATGTTTTAAATTTTGCAGTAAGGTAGAAATGTGTGAAAATGTACGTATACTGGAGTATTTGGAAATAGGCGTGGCAAAATAGCTCAACAGCGCCGCCTACGGATAAGCCCCTCATTTAGCATTCACCGATCCTCACGAAAAAAAAAAAGCTTGTGTATCATGACCAGACGCACAAAAAAGTCTCTCAGTGCATTATGAAAAACGGAACAGGAAGCCCGCCATTTTGGATTTAGTGGCCATTTTGGCCATATTCCACGTTTTTACTTTGATGTATTTGTCGTAGAGCTTTCATCGGATCAACTTAAAATTTAGACGAGTGTCATCACAACAATATGGAGATCTAAAGTTATCAAAATAATCAACTTTTCGTCAGAGCGTGTGACCGTGGCGTTGCGTCAAAGTGTGATTAAACGCCATCAAAACACGGGCGTCTGTATCTCGAACATATTTGGTCCAATCAAGTCCAAACTAGACACATAAGACAAGAGTCTCGACCTGATGACATCGACACAGAAATTGTGACTTAAAATCACAGCGCCCCCTGGTGGCAGCAGAAAATGTCTTGGTACGTCTTAGACTTGGATATACCTCCTCATCCACTTTGCGCAACCATGTCAAACTATGTCTAATGGGTCTCAAGACATTGATAATGAATATATAAAATTACTGGGACTTTTCGTCAAACGCCATATTAATGGCGTGGCATCAAAGTTTATCAACTTGCCATGACACGAAATTACTATAACTTCCGTGTTCATTGGTCCATCTCCCTCAAACTACATGTGTGTATCAACAGCCCCCCCCGAAGACTGTCAGATGGGTTTAAGGAATGGGCGTGGCAAAATAACTGACTAGCGCCCCCTAAAGGGCAGCCCCGGCACTACGATTGGCCTACTTCTACAAAAATCAACGGGGACATGTCTCTTTTCATGACAAAGAAATAAGTCTCTTGGATAGATATGCTAGAGTAAACAGGAAGCCCGCCATTTTGGATTTGGTGGCCATTTTGGCCATTTTCCGCATATATACTTTTCGTAGGGCTTTCATCAGATCAACTTAGAATTTAGATGAGTGTCTTCACAACAAGATGGAGATCTAAAGTTATTTGAATTTTAACATTTCGTCATACCATGTGACCATGGCCTGGCGTCAAAGTTTGATACACGCCATCAAAACACGAGCTTCTGTATCTCAGGCATAATTGGTTCAATCAAGTCCAAACTAGGCATGTAAGACAAGAGTCACGACCTGATGACATCTACAGAGACACCATGGCTTAAAATCACAGCGCCGCCTGCTGGCTACAGGAAGTGAAGCATTTATCCTTGACACATAGCGCAAACGCATGCAACGCGGAGACCAGCGCTTGGTTATCGAACGCTCTCTCTTCCCAGACCGCAACAGACTTGGAACCGCGCGTGTGCTCGGGCCTGTTAGTGCTACAACGTAGCCGTAGTTTTATTTTATTAGATGGATTTTGTAATTCATATACATACAAATACAAATCGCTATGAGTTAAGAAAAGTATTATAACAACAAACTGCAGATTTGATGATTAAAATACACACAGTGTATAATTGATCTTCAAAGCGATAACAAATTTATATAATGGATTTATTTGTTGTCCAGTTTATGAAAGGTGCCTGATTGGAGACTGGTACCAGTACAGAACACTTACTAGCCAGTGTGAGACTCCACAGAGTCAAAGTTAAGTTAAGCTCCGGTCCCGGACATTGCTGCAGATGAGGCGGATGCCGTTCATGGCCGTGTTGTCGCCATCGCCCTGTTTGGACTCCACCTGAGGAAACTAAAGGTTTTATTTGTTTAATTGCGGAACCCTCAACAAGCACACGTGATGTCACAGGTCACAGCAGGTGAAGAGCAGCTTAGTATCCTGTTCAAAAGGAAGTAAATGCATCTCTGGTTGTTGTAAATTGTTCTCTGTACATAATAAGGATTCTCATGATCATACATCAGGAACCAGTTAATCCTCATGACTCCAAACACAGTTTCCCAGTATAAATGTTCTCTGAGCTGCAGGACAATAAAACAAACTTTTACCTTTTTTCATTTACTTATTTCATTGATTTTTGTCCCATTATGTTGGAATAATACAAATGAAGTTGTCTCTTCACAGTCAGTTTGAGTCAGAGGGACAATTCCATTACTCAATGTGACTTTGTGAAACAACGTGAGGAATGAAAAGCTGCACGGTCAAAACTCTGATGTATTTATATTTTAAAAGTTTCCTATTTTACCTTCAGGACAGGCATGTGCACAGACATTTTGGGGGGCAGGTGCTCAAACCAAAAAAAAAGGGAACCCATCGCCAAATTATTTATCAAATTAAAAATAATAATAATAAATCAAATAAACTTACTGATTCTCCCTCATTTGTTTTACTAGTTGATGGCCTGATCCAATATAAAAGAGAGATGCTACCCTGAGTTGCTTGCTGCAGTTCCCTGTCCTTCTGCTTTTGGAGTCTGTCTTTTCTTGGCATTATGAGCAAATTTTGTAAATGAGATAAATCGATGTTGTGCATAATAATTAAGAGTGACTAACATAATCTCTATAAAGCTGACAACACAGTACACACACATTTTTGTTTACTGTTTTCTGAAGTATAAGCAGCATTACACTGATAATATACCACAATATACCTCACCAGACTGCCATGTAGCTCCACTTAAGACCTACCTTTCATTTCAATAATTACGATTTTAAATTAAACAAAACAAGTCAATCAATCAATCAAGTTTTATTTGTATAGCCCACATTCACATATAACAATTCGTCTCATGGGGCTTTAGTGAACTTGTCTAATTTGTAGAACAGTACAACTGCCTTGAAATGATCTGCCTGTCCGCCTGCCTGCCTGTCTGTCTGTGTCCGTGACTTTTTTGTTAGTTTATTTTTTAGGAAACGTCGGACCAGTTGCGACGTAATGTTTTCAGCGCTAATGTTGTGGTTCATTTATCACCAAACACCTTCCGGGGATTGCACACACAGCGTCATTACCTGTTTGTCTGATGCTGCGGGTCATAGGAGAAGTGTTTGCAGCCGTTTGGCCCTCAGCGCTGCATGAGGAGGAGGGGGGGGGGGCTTGTGAGCGCCGCAGAGCATGTCGGGGCGAAATTCTCACAAAAAATCAAATAAATGCCCCGTCAGACATCAAAACACATTGGGGGGAAATTGATGACAGAGAGAGTAATTTTCATTCTTAAATATTGATGAATGAAGAAAAAATTGGACTCCAGCAGAAGGGGCACTTTTCTCCTCCAGGGCAAAAGGGCAGGTGCTTGAGCACCACTAGGGGTCTATCTGTGCACGTGCCTGCTTCAGGATAAGATAAACAAAAGTCACAAAAATGATAAAAACACAAACAAAACTTCAGTTCTACCTTTAAGGTCAAAATTTGTTGAATAATAAAATCAATAATTATATATATATATATATGTCATGATTTGGCAAAAGTCATTTAAATTTAAATGTATAATGTAGAGTACATGAATTATGGACAAGCAGAATGTCTAATGAGATAAAGGCCTTCAGCTTTTCAGCCAGTGTACTTCCTGGAAAGCAAAAGTTGTGTGTGTCCAGAGAATTAGCTCCACCATGTAAGATAGCTAATGTTATGTAAAGTTATTTAACTCGCCAACCAATTTGACTTGACTGCGTTACACTGATTCTTATTCTGCAGAAACAGATTTACTAATATGATGATAGATGAAGCCATAGGTTTTGTTGTTTCAAGGTTACTTACCTCCAGTTCATGGTAAAGTTTGCGACCACCCGGAGCAGCTGCAGCGCTAGCCTGTTAGCACTGGCGGCTAGCATGTCGCGGCTAACCGATTAGCATCTTGCGGTTAGCCTAGCGCCGTAGCCTAAGCTAACCATAGTCGCATAGTTCTTTAAGGATTTTACAGAGGCGGGTATATCAAAAACGATATGTTCATGTATTCTACATTATACAAAAAAGACATGATTAAAATATTGAAGGCCAGCCAGTCATAAATTACACCAGGGGCGCACAGATAAAGCCAATAGCTAGTGCAACAACACTACAAATATTGTACTCGTTGCATAGCACACCCATTAAGGAAGAAAAATACGGCAACTTGTCAACAAGTGAGGAATACTGGTGAAAATCCAAGTGTTGTATTGTCAACTTTAGCGAATGGTTTGTATGTAATTTTGTAAGTTAGCTAACGCTAGCTAGCCAGTGACATGTGACGCTCCTTGTTATTGCCATTCAGTCGAAACATCAGGCTATCTTTAGCAAAACATGCAAGTTCAGCTGTACCGCAATTTGCGTCATTTTCATTGTGTCATGAAATTGAAATTTGAGAAATTATAACAAGGTTGGTTTTGGTGTATTAATTAGACATGATTCAACTAATCAAGAGCTATGCATCTTGGAATGAAAAGAGTTTGTCAGGCTGTCCAAATTCACCAAAATGCTTAATAACTACATAGTAGCTCCATTTAACAAATAATGATAATACATTCTTTTATTATATCATTTTAGATTCACTTTTAAAATATCTGGCACCACCTGCTGCATCAATTGACGAGGAACAGCCAAGCACCTCAGTTGTGCCAGCATCCTCAGGTGAGTGCGATGTTTCAACAGATTTTCCTGATGATAAATAATTTAATGTAAAAGTGACAATATGTCGTGCCATTTCTAATCCAGCCAATATATTGCTCTTGTGTGTTCTCTCTATATGTATAAGCCCAGAACCACTGCAAGGAACTTCAGACACGCGTGTTGTATCTCTTTCTGATTGAACCACTGATTCCACACATACACTCTTCTTAGGTGTGTGCCTCATGAATGTAAAGATTGTTAGCATATACTTCATTGTCCTTATGTTAAATTTATCTCAGTTGGCTCAAGGATGTTCTCTTTAAAACAATATGAGGATACGCTTTACATGAATTAATCTACATGAACCATTCATAATGCAGTCATACAGTAACATTACATTGTAATTACATATCTCATTTGGAAACATTTATTAAATACTGTAATATGTATGTGTATATACTGTATATACATATATATGGAGCCAACCATGTGCTCCATACTGTACCAGCGTAATTTACAGCTGTTTTAAAACTACAACAATTATGTGAGATGAGAAATAGTGCTTTTCGCGTGCCCTCCAGATGCAGCAAGCAAACAGACGCTCCACCATCAACCGATCCTGCTGACTGGCCTGCACATCTCACAAACACAATAAGGACAGAGTTTGTTCGGAGAGGACCAAATCAGGTACACCTGATTTCATTTTTCCATGGAGAGATGAAGGGAGAAGTTGCCACCACCAGTACTTCAGCAGGACCTTAATAAATGGAGAAAGGATAAAAAAAAGTTGGTTGACATATTCAAAAAAGAAAACAGTCTTTTTTGTTTTTGTTTTCAACTTTTCTCCCCAAAATAATTTTTTTTAACACATGGAGGACTGTCTGATTGGAAAAATGCAAGTGCTGCTCTAAACAGCCACGAAAACAGTCCGGAACACCTGAACAATTTGGCGTCATGGAAAGAATTGGCAGTTCGAATAAAACAAGGTACAACCATGGACAAACAAGAGCAGGCCCTCTTAGAGGCAGAGCAGAGTCGGTGGAGAGCAGTGCTGACAGGACTGGTTGCTATTGTACAGTTGCTGGCTGTGCAAAATATGGCATTTAGAGGAAACACAGAAATACTCCACTCTCCTTCAAATGGAAACATTTTGAAAGAGGTTGAGCTTATGGCACAGTTTGGCTCAGTGATGAAAGACCACATCCACAAGATTAAATGTGAACCATCACACCACAGGTTCTTGGGCAAAACCATCCAGAATGAGTTGATTGAATGCATCAGTGGAAAGATTCTCTCAACAATGGTGCAAGAAATAAAGAAATGCAAATACTTTTCTCGCGCAATTCTCCAGCGCGCAGGCGCCTGGCTGTTCTCACGGGAAGCGCATTTCTCAGCGCCGGTCAGCCCGCGATTCTGCTTTCTCCGCTTGTTGTATTTAACCGTGAACGCACCTCGCCTCGCAACCTCAGCCTGAACCATTATTAACCCCGCTGCGTCACTTCCTTCTATCACTGTTTAATCTATTTTCATCGGACCATTGTTCAAAACCGGCAAATCTGACGTGAAAAGATTTTTATTATAGACGGATGTTTCAAAACGGTAACTTAACACAAACTAGGGTTATGGCGAAGTGCTCTATTCTAACTAGTCCTGTTTGATTGCTGTGGTAACAGTGATTTCAGGTGGTAGAGAAGTCGTTATGCGCAGATTGCTAGTAGGATCTCGACTTTAGTCATCTTTCACTTTAAGCGCATGCTCCATGACGTCTTTACAGCGATTTCAACCACTCCGCTCCAGCGTTTCCGTGTTTTCCTGAAAGGGCTTCGTGTAGACGAGATAAACATAAGTACCGGATCCAAAAATGTTTCCGGATTCCGGCAATCCAGGTTACTTATGGAAGTCAGTAAATACATACATTACATACATACATATATACATGCATGCATAAATAAATAGATAGCCAGATAGATAGATAGATAAATTACAGTTCATATAGAATGAATAGGGGATTATTTCAGTTTTCTTTTTGGTTTTAGGCAGTGGTGGGAAGTAACAAAGTAGAAATACTTTGTTACTGTACTTAAGTAGATTTTTCACATATCTGTACTTTACTTGAGTATTTATTTTCCTGACGACTTTTAACTTTTACTCGCTACATTTGAGCACAAATAGCTGTACTTTCTACTTCTTACATTCTCAAAACTGGCTCGTTACTTGAGCAGCGGAGGTTGGCGGAACGTGCACCTTTACGCACGGCGCACCTCTCTCTCGCCTTCTCGCTCCTGCAGGAGCTCGGTTCAGTCTTTATTTTTAGGGCCCAGGCACTGACAGACATGTGGCCCTATTGAAATTGTAAGGATTATTATTCAGGCAAATGAATTGGCTTTTTGAGGGCTTTTATAAGGTGACTTTACATAATTTTTTGAAGGTATTCCTTTTTCGATTCACATTCGTTTTCCCTTTCCTGCTTCGTGTCAACATCTGCACATAAATACATAGCTCGAAGCAGCAAGTGGTTAACTTTTCTTAAAGACAATATTGGAAAAAGTTGGTTTAAACAAAAACTGTTGGCAAATAGACTATCATTGGTTGGCCGTGTCTACTTAGTCTTACACGTCCACGTAAACAAAACAAACAGATTTAAAACAAGTCGAGATGGAAAAACAAACAACACAACCAATTATATAAGCAAACGCAAAAACAACTTTCAGCCAACACAACCAAAAACAAACACTGTGTCTTGGACTACTACTACTGCATATTCACGCACACAATTCATTTTTTTAATGGACCTCCCAAATGGAACCCTGGGTAATCAGGCCCAGTTTTCCACTCACTATAATGCCAATAGAATTTTTTGCAAAGATATTATATATATATATATTGCCAATTTTAATCCTTAGACGCCCTTTGTGCTGACTCAACACAACTTAGAAGCTGTTGAGTCTTGTGTATGTATTGTACAAACTGGCTAATGTGTACAACTTCAAGCACGGTTGTGTCTTAACTTTGCCGTCCCTACAGGCAAGATACCCTACAGGTGTATTGTCACCCTGCTGGAAACAAATGCAAACACAACCCCAGGCCCATTCAGTTAAGATAGTCTCATGATAAATAAACAGGCTTACATGTAGATGCATGGACAAGCTGGCGGGCAGTTATACAGGCAGGTAAACATCCAGGCAGTTAAAATGCAAAATACAGCTAATAGACACAAAAGGTTCATTTGGTCTATTAGTGTTCTTAGGTAGAATCAAGAGGCACTTGTTTATTCTGTTGTGTTGATTCTTTGTTGTCGCTAGAAGTTCAGATGCACTTGTCCAATACTATTTTAACCTCAGCATCTCGGGTTCAAAATTTGTAAAATTATACATTATATATATAGTGTTGTTATAATTTTTTAGTCAGTTGAAATAAAATTTGGTACTCGTACTTTTACTTTTGATACTTAAGTAAATTTCAACACCAGATGATTTTGATACTTAAGTACATTTAATATGAGCAACTCTAAGACTTTAACTCAAGTCATTTTCTGACGGGTGACTTTTACTTTAACCGGAGTCACTTTCAAGTAAGATATCTGTACTTTTACTCAAGTATGGCTTTCAAGTACTTTATACACCACTGTTTTTAAGAATGTTATGTCGCATACGTAGACAGCAGTCTGAGCATCACAGAATAGCCTGTCAGCGCCGAAATCCAATGTACAGTTCAAAATCATTAAAAGAAACACATTAACATCATGATTCCTTTAAGTTTTTGTGTCCGTGTTTGTCTCCCCCCCCCCCCCCAAAAGCTGTAAACCTAGGGGAAACACTGAAAGTTATTTCACTCACCAACCCATTTGACTTGACTGCGTTACACTGATTCTTATTCTGCAGAAACAGATTTACTAATATGATGATAGATGAAGCCATAGGTTTTGTTGTTTCAAGGTTACTTACCTCCAGTTCATGGTAAAGTTTGCGACCATCCGGAGCAGCTGCAGCGCTAGCCTGTTAGCACTGGCGGGTAGCATGTCGCGGCTAACCGGTTAGCATCTCGTGGTTAGCCTAGCGCCGTAGCCTAAGCTAACCAGGAAACGTTGCAGTCGCTGAGCTGTGAGTCTTCACTCACGCTCCTCGTCCTTGCCCATTGATTGGTTAGCGAGGAACTAGGAGGCGTAAGCACCGGCAAGATGGCGCCGGGGGAACGCCTCCTACGAGCCTCATTCTCACCCTGTAGAAACCAATGGGTGACGTTATGGAACCTCTGTCTATTTATATATACAGTCTATGGTGCCAAGGAGAAAGGTAAATTCTTAAATCCTGTTCTTAGCCAAGAATGAATCCCAAATAAGAACACTTTCATGAATGCCAGAATTGCCCCGGGCACTTTAGTGGAGTAAAGAAGAAAAGATGTACCATTGTCATTGAAAGCCTTCCTACTCCCTGTCGCATAGTTCTTTAAGGATTTTACAGAGGCGGGTATATCAAAAATGATATGTTAATTTATTCTTCATTATACAAAAAAGACATGATCATCAATCAAGCAATCAATCAATCAATCAAGTTTTATTTGTATAGCCCACATTCACAAATAACAATTCGTCTCATGGGGCTTTAACATTGTGTGACATCCTCTGTCCTTAACCCTCAACAAGAGTAAGGAAAAACTACTAAAAACCCTTTTCACAGGAAAAAATATGTAGAAACCTCAGAGAGAGCCACATGTGAGGGATCCCTCTCTCAGGACGGACAGAAGTGCAATAGATGTCAGGTGTAAGAAAACATCATCAGGATTTTTAGCAGCATCCATGAGGCTAAACATTTTTCAATACTATGTGTCAGGCAGTCCCGCTGCAATCACAGTCTCTGGCCAGCAGCCAGCAAGACCACGATCCAGCATCAGGATGAGATCCACTGTAATCCACAGTCATTGGCCGCCAGTTAGAATCCATTATCAGCTGCCGCTGATCCTCCATTACAACGACGATCAGCTGGCATGATACAGAATCCACCGAACTGGATCCCCCATTGCGACCTCCGACACGCGATCCACAATCATAATCCATGGTGCGGCCACAGCTGTGGCCCTGCATCCGCGGGCGCTAAGGCACAGAAACTCCGGGAAAAGGGGTCAAGTTAGTAACATGTACTGATCAGATAAGAATTATCTTGATGTGATAAATATGGAGAAAAAGGAAGGAGAAGCAGGAAAGAGAAGCTCCGTGTGTCTTGTGTCATAAATTCCCTGTGCGTCTTAGCATCATCAGGGGTTTTTGCCATTTAATCAAATTTGGAACATCGCACTAATTAGCTCTAACTATAAGCTATATAAAACAGGAAGGTTTTGAGTCTACTTTTAAACGAACAGAGCGTGTCTGCTTCCCAAACTGAAAGTGAGAGATTATTCCACAGCAGTGGGGCTTGATGGCTAAAAGCTCTGGCTCCTACTCTACTTTTAGAGACTTTAGGGACAACAAGTAAACCTGAGTTCTGGGATCGGAGTGCTCTAGTAGGTTGATATGGTACTAACATCTCTTTAAGGTAAAGAGGTGCCATATCATTACGGGCCTTGAAGGTGAGGAGGAGAATTTTAAATTCGATTCTAGATTTAACAGGAAGCCAGTGTAGCGATGCTAATACTGGAGAAATGTGCTCTCTTTTCTTAGTTCTCGTCAGGACACGTGCTGCGGCATTTTGGACCAGCTGCAGAGTCTTTAACGACTTGCTGCTGGAGCCTGATAATAATGAATTACAATAGTCCAGTCTCGATGTAACAAAGGCGTGGACTAGTTTTTCTGCATCTTTTTGCGAAAGGACATGTCTGATTTTTGAGATATTACGCAAGTGGAAAAACGCAGTCCTAGAAATTACTTTTAAGTGACTATTAAAGGACAAATCAGGATTGAAGATCACTCCCAAGTTCCTGACTGTGTCATTGGAAGCAAGGGCAATGTCATCTAGCGCAGCTATATCATTAGATAATGTATCTCTAAGGTGTTTAGGGCCGAGTATTATAACCTCTGTTTTATCTGAGTTTAATAAGAGAAAATTGCGGATCATCCAGGTTTTTATGTCCTTGAGACATGCTCGAAGTTTAGTTAATTGATTACTTTGATCAGGTTTTATTGACAAATATAACTGGGTGTCATCCGCATAACAGTGAAAATTTACCGAGTGTGTCCTGATAATGTTTCCTAGTGGAAGCATATATAATGAGAATAAAATTGGGCCGAGCACAGACCCCTGTGGGACACCATGGTTAACTTTGGTGCGCACCGATGACTCATCATTGATTTGAACGAATTGGGAGCGATCAGCAAAATAAGATTTAAACCAGTTTAAGGCCGTTCCTTTAATGTTAATTAACTGTTTTAGTCTCTCTAATAAAATTTGATGGTCAATTGTGTCGAATGCTGCACTGAGATCTAACAGAACGAGGACAGACACAAGTCCCTGATCTGAAGCTATTAGAAGGTCATTAGTGACTTTTGCCAGGGCTGTCTCTGTGCTATGATTGGTTCTAAACCCAGACTGAAAGTCTTCATATATATTATTTTCCTGGAGAAACTCACACAGCTGATTGGCTACAACTTTTTCTAAGATTTTAGATAGGAAGGGGAGATTAGATATTGCCCTGTAATTTGCTAAAACCTCTGGGTCTAGGGTGGGTTTTTTGAGTAGGGGTTTGATTACAGCTATTTTAAAAGACTGTGGTACATAACCTGATGATAATGACAGATTGATTGTGTTAAGTAACGAATTATCTATTAGGGGCAGAATTTCTTTAAGTAATTTAGTTGGAATCGGATCTAAAATACAGGTTGTTGGTTTAGAACCTGAGACTATTTTGGTAAACTGATCACGGGTCATCAGAGAGAAGCTGTCTAAATAATGGGAAGGATTCTCAGCCGTTTCTGAGATCTCTATTGTTGGGAGGGTATTAGTGCCAATTGAGGGCAGGAGATGATTGATTTTATTTCTAATAGTTAGAATTTTATCATTAAAAAAGGTCATAAAGATATTGCTATTTAGGGATCGAGGAATACTGGGTTCGGTGGAGGTGTGACTCTCTGTCAGCCTGGCTACAGTGCTGAAGAGAAACCTGGGGTTGTTTTTATTCTCTTCTATTAGTTTTGAATAATAGGCAGCTCTTGCTTTGTGGAGAGCCTTTTTATATTCTGTAACACTACTCTTCCAGTCTAGGAGATTTCAACACTGTTGCTGGAGCGCCACTTCCTTTCTAGTTTTCTTGATATTTGTTTCAACTCATGTGTCTTGGAATTATACCACGGAGCTAATTTACTATGTTTTACACATTTCTTTTTTAGAGGCGCTATTGAGTCTAATGTTAATCGTAATGAGTCTGCAGAGCTTTCTACGAGGTGGTCAATCTCAATAGAGCTCGGGTTTTTAAAGAATTTGTTGTTTATGTCGACGGATAATACGGGTTTAAATGTAATCGGAATTATTTCCTTAAATTTAGCTACAGCACTATCAGGTAGACATCTAGAAAATGAGTTTTTTATTAGGGGCATATATTCAGATAGTGAAAAATCGAAGGTTATTAAATTATGGTCTGATAGTACTGGATTGCGCGGAAGTACTGTTAAATGTTCAATTTTGACACCGTATGATAACACAAGGTCAAGTGTGTGGTTACAACAATGAGTAGGTTGATGCACACACTGACTAAAACCAATTGAGTCTAGTATTGAAATAAATGCTACGCTCAGGCTATCTTTATTATTGTCAACATGAATATTAAAGTCACCAACAATAATAATTTTATCTGTCTTTAGGACTAGGTTTGATAAAAACTCAGGGAATTCTGTTAGAAATTCAGTATAAGCCCCAGGAGCACGATAAACTACAGAAAATACGATTGGCTGTTGGTGTTTCCTGGATTGACGTGGAAGATTAAGAACAAGACATTCAAATGAGTTGTAGCTAAATTTAGGTTTAGGATTAATTGATAGACTGGAGTTAAAAATAGCAGCAACTCCACTTCCTCGCCCGAGTTCCCTGGGAACGTGTGAATTTATATGACTGGGGGGAGTAGATTCATTTAAACTGACATATTCATCAGGATGCAGCCACGTCTCAGTAAGGGACAATAAATCTATATTGTAGTCTGAGACTAGTTCATTAACTAAAATAGCCTTTGAGGACAGTGATCTAATGTTTAAAAGACCACATTTGAAAGTCTTAGTTTCCTGTGTTGTTCCAGAGGTTGTGTTAATTTGTATAAGATTATTGTGAGTTCTCGCTCTGTTATTGTTTAATTTAAATAATTGAATCGGACGGTAGACAGAGACAGTCTCTATGCGGTTGGGTGACTGATCCAGAGGGAGCGCAGAGAAGTGTTTAGCACTGCAGCTCTGCTTCCTGGTCCCAACTCTGGGTTGTCATGTGATAGACTTAGTAATATTCTTAGATAAGAGAGCTGCTCCATCCCAAGTGGGATGAACGCCATCTCTCCTAACAAGACCAGGTTTCCTCCAAAAAGTTTGCCAATTATCTATAAAGCCCACACCGTTTACAGGACACCACCTCGACAGCCAGCGGTTAAAAGACAACATGCGACTAAACATGTCATCACCTGTAGTGTTAGGGAGAGGGCCAGAGAAAATTACTGTGTCCGACATCGTTTTAGCAAAAGCACACACAGACTCAACATTAACTTTAGTGACCTCCGACATACGAAGCCGGGAGTCGTTGCTGCCGACGTGAATTACGATTTTACTGTATTTACGTTCAGTTTTAGCCAGCAGCTTCAATTTGGATTGGATGTCGCCGGCTCTGGCCCCCGGGATACAATTGACTATGGCCGCTGGTGTCGCTAATCTCACGTTTCTGAGAACCGAGTCGCCAATAACCAGAGTTTGATTCTCAGCGGGTGCGTCGCTGAGTGGAGAAAATCTATTTGAGACGTGAGCTGGTGGCTCTTTAATCGTGGGCTTTCTATGGGTGGTACTATGCCCCCTCCGGACCGTCACCCAGCCACCCTGGGCTCCCGGCTGCCCGGGGCAAGTCGAGGGACTGCTAGCTGAAGCTAAGCTAGGTGGCTTCGCTGCGGCTAGCACGGGCCGGCTAACTATAGCTAACGGGGGTTCTAAGCTGAGGAGCCGAGCTTCTAAGTTGCTAAGCCTCGCCTCCATGTCTACCAACATACTGCATTTATTACATTTACCACTACTGTTAATGGAGGCGGAGGAGTAAGTAAACATGAGACACTCGGAGCAGGAGAGAGCGGTGGAGCGAGAGGGAGAGAGAGAACACATCGCTGCTAAAACTATGAGTGTGAGATTTAAACAGAACACAGAATCACAAAGCACCAGAGAGGAGGGGCTGGTATGTGAGGGTCCTTAACTATATACCGGTGATTTTAGCCGTAGTAGAACAGAAAGACAGTTGTGTTTAGCGGAGGAGCTAATTCAGATAGCGACTACACCACCCGTGTCCCGTGGCAATAACAGGAAGTGACGAAATGACGCAGCACGCTTACCGTAAACACTGGAGAACAGGGGGGCCGACATGAGTAAAATATTGAAGGCCAGCCAGTCATAAATTACACCAGGGGCGCACAGATAAAGCCAATAGCTAGTGCAACAACACTGCAAATATTTTACTCGTTGCATAGCACACCCATTAAGGAAGAAAAATATGGCAACTTGTCAACAAGTGAGGAATACTGGTGAAAATCCAAGTGTTGTATTGTCAACTTTAGCGAATGGATTGTATGTAATTTTGTAAGTTAGCTAACGCTAGCTAGCCAGTGACGTGTGACGCTCCTTGTTATTGCCATTCAGTCGAAACATCAGGCTATCTTTAGCAAAACATTGCAATTTGCGTCATTTTCATTGTGTCATGAAATTGAAATTTGAGAAATTATAACAAGGTTGGTTTTGGTGTATTAATTAGACATGATTCAACTAATCAAGAGCTATGCATCTTGGAATGAAAAGAGTTTGTCAGGCTGTCCTTAATAACTACATAATAGCTACATTTAACAAATAATGATAATACATACTTTTGTTATATCATTTTAGATCCACTTTTAAAATATCTGGCACCACCTGCTGCATCAATTGACGAGGAACAGCCAAGCACCTCAGCTGTGCCAGCATCCTCAGGTGAGTGCGATGTTTCAACAGATTTTCCTGATGATAAATAATTTAATATAAAAGTGACAATATGTCGTGCCATTTCTAATCCAGCCAATATATTGCTCTTGTGTGTTCTCTCTATATGTATAAGCCCAGAACCACTGCAAGGAACTTCAGACACGCGTGTTGTATCTCTTTCTGATTGCACCACTGATTCCACAGATTCCACACATACACTCTTCTTAGGTGTGTGCCTCATGAATGTAAAGATTGTTAGCATATACTTCATTGTCCTTATGTTAAATTTATTTCAGTTGGCTCAAGGATGTTCTCTTTAAAACAATATGAGGATACGCTTTACATGAATTAATCTACATGAACCATTCATAATGCAGTCATACAGTAACATTACATTGTAATTACATATCTCATTTGGAAACATTTATTAAATACTGTAATATGTATGTGTATATACTGTATATACATATATATGGAGCCAACCATGTGCTCCATACTGTACCAGCGTAATTTACAGCTGTTTTAAAACTACAACAATTATGTGAGATGAGAAATAGTGCTTTTCGCGTGCCCTCCAGATGCAGCAAGCAAACAGACGCTCCACTATCAACCGATCCGGCTGACTGGCCTGCACATCTCACAAACACAATAAGGACAGAATTTGTTCGGAGAGGACCAAATCAGGTACACCTGATTTCATTTTTCCATGGAGAGATGATGGGAGAAGTTGCCACCACCAGTACTTCAGCAGGACCTTAATAAATGGAGAAAGGATAAAAAAAAAAATTGGTTGACATATTCAAAAAGAAAACAGTCTTTTTTGTTTTTGTTTTCAACTTTTCTCCCCAAAACAATTTTTTTTAACAAATGGAGAACTGTCTGATTGGAAAAATGCAAGTGCTGCTCTAAACAGCCACGAAAACAGTCCGGAACACCTGAACAATTTGGCGTCATGGAAAGAATTGGCAGTTCGAATAAAACAAGGTACAACCATGGACAAACAAGAGCAGGCCCTCTTAGAGGCAGAGCAGAGTCGGAGGAGAGCAGTGCTGACAGGACTGGTTGCTATTGTACAGTCGCTGGCTGTGAAAATATGGCATTTAGAGGAAACACAGAAATACTCCACTCTCCTTCAAATGGAAACATTTTGAAAGAAGTTGAGCTTATGGCACAGTTTGACCCAGTGATGAAAGACCACATCCACAAGATTAAATGTGAACCATCACACCACAGGTACTTGGGCAAAACCATCCAGAATGAGTTGATTGAATGCATCAGTGGAAAGATTCTCTCAACAATGGTGCAAGAAATAAAGAAATTCAAATACTTTCTCCTCATTTTAGATTGCACCCCGGATGTTAGCCACATTGAACAGCTGTCAGTAGTGATATGAATTTTGACATTGGAAGAAGAGCCCCAGGTTAAAGAGCACTTCATGGAATTCCTAGTAGCAGAGGAGTCCACTGGTGAAAGTTTGTCTGCCCTGATTTTGAAGAGGGTGGAGGAGTTGGAGATTGCCTTTGATGACTGCAGAGGACAGTCGTATGACAACGGGGCAAATATGAGAGGAAAGAACAAGTGAGTACAGGCCAGGCTACTGCAACTGAACCCAAGAGGTTTGTTTGTGCCGTGTGGGGCACATATACTCAATTTGGTCAATTCTGATGCTGCCAAACGCTCCAAAGATGCCATATTATTTGTTAGTATTGTGCAGAAGCTATACTGCTTGTTTTCTGCCTCTACACAGAGATGGGCCATCCTCAAGAAAAATGTCAACCTTTCGCTCAAAATGTGGTCAGAAACCAGATGGGAGAGCAGAGTGAAAGCTGTGGGACCTCTGCGATATGAAGCCACAGCTGTAAGAGAGGCACTGCTTGAGGTTAGAATCCAGGCCAAAGACCCAATCATCAGGATTGAAGCCCAGTCTCTGGCAGAAGAAGTGGGGTCATTCTGCTTTTCACTGTGCACAGTGGTCTGGTATGATGTGTTGATTCAAATTCAGCAGGTGAGCAATGCTGTCCCAAACAATGCAAGTGGATGTAGCAGTAAGTACTGAAAAAGACTGAAAAAGCTCTTGAGTCCTACAGAGCCACAGGCTTTGTGGCTTCACAAACATCAGCCAAGGCCATATGTGAAGACATGAATGTGGACGCTGTCCTTGTGTAAAGAGGCTAAAGTCCACAAAGAGACACTTCTCAGTGAACTTGACTAAATACACTAGGGCCAGCCCTGTTTGTAAACACGGCGTAATACGAGTTGTCTGTTCCGCGATCAACACGTAAACTATAAAGAGCGCTTTGAGGCCGAACCCCCTCCAGAACTCGTTAGCTGGCTTTTCCCGGTGAAACCTTCCACTCACTGCTGTCGACATGGAGAGTCTGCTCCGTGCCTTGGCCGTGCTGGCCGTGTTGTTCGTGGGGTTGTTCCAGCACGGAGCTGTTGTGGACGGCCGGCCGTCCACATCTGTGCTGACTGTGCCAAACGGAGCGCCGTGGGGAACATGGAGGGGGCCCGAGATGTGTCCTTACCATTTCTTAGCTGTTGGCTTCAGTACCAGGGTAAAGACACTGATTTCTAACATTTTTCACAGTTATTTTTTATTTAACTTCAACCTACCGAGGTAAATAAAATAACTTTCCATTGCTTAGTCCAATACTAACTTTTGCTTTCCATGTAGTTCACTGGCTGAAAAGCTGAAGGCCTTTATCTCATTGGACATTCTGCTTGTTCATAATTCATGTATTCTACATTTTAAATTCTTCATCACTTATATATATATATATAATTGTTGATTTAGTTATTCAACAAATTTTGACCTCAAATGTAGAACTGAAGATTGTGTTTTTATCATTTTCATGACTTTTGTTTTTCTTAGCCTGAAGGTAAAATAGGAAACTTTTGATTGATCATAAGAATCCTTATTATGTACAGAGAACTATTTACAACAACCAGAGATGCATTTACTTCCTGTTGTACCAGATACTAAGCTGCTCTTCACCTGCTGTGACCTGTGACATCACGTGCGCTTGTTGCTGGTGCAGCAATTAAACAAAAGAAAAACTAGTTTAATCTGATCTGCTTCTGGGAACTGAACTCTGTTTCCTCAGGTGGAGGCCAAACAGGGCAGTGGCGACGACTCGGCCATGAACGGCATCCGCCTCATCTGCGGCAAAGACGAGCAACGGAGCCCCATCACCACTGTGGAGTCTCACACTGGCTAGTAAGTAAATGAAACCAAACATTGGTGCTGATAATAATGATCATAAAAAAGAGAAGTGATTTACAAAGATGTGACAGATTCCGAGAAATGATGATAACCAGTCAGATTATTAGAAAACTCGACATAGAACCAATAAAAATGTGCCTTTTCACACGCAGTAGTTGTGAAATATATAAAAACTCATGTGACCCAGATGTAAATTCACTTGATTTTCAGTTGTTGCATGTAACAAACATTATGTAAACTGCTCTGTCACATTATGGTTTTCTTACTTTAATTTCTTTAAACTACAGCTGTCCCTGTGTGGAGAGCTGGTATTTAGCAGCAGGGAATCTGAATTTATCAGTAGAAACTCTTTATTTCTTTGAGTCACTGAGGTGTTTTTTATCAATGTCTTATCAATGTCTTTCTTCAATTATTCAGCTGGTCAAATCGTCTGTCTCAGTGGAACCAACCTGTCGGTCCTGTGAAGGTTAAATAAGAATAAGATTTTAAAAAATGTGTTTTGGAAGCAGCAGGAAGCTGGAGACAGTTTCCACATCATGGAAATCAAAACATTCTTTCTCCAGGATTTTGAGTTCAGGGTTCAGATGTTGAAACGTCTCGACTTTGTGTTTCCAAACCAAACCTTGGCTCTTATTCAGATTTGATTCACTCTGCTGTGTTTCCTGCTCTTGTCTCCAGCTGGGGCGACTGGTCCAACGCTCAGTACTGCCCCAGTGGCGTGCTCACCGCTTTCCAGCTCCGCGTGGAGGGCCGTCAGGGTGGCGGTGACGACTCCGCCGTCAACAACATCAAGTTCCGCTGCAGCAGCGGGCACGTGCTGGAGGGCACCGGCCTGGACTGGGGGGAGTACGGCGAATGGAGCCAGGATTGTGTCAACGGAGGAATCTGCGGCATCATGACCAAGATAGAGGAAGAACAGGGGGAAGGGGACGACTCCGCCCTCAACGACGTGCTCTTCCGTTGCTGTGCCAGAGCCTAGCAGGTAATTAAATTAAGGCCCAGAAAGAGCTGAGAGACTCAAAGTAATTACCTCTGCCAATGTTATAAACCTTGTAAATGGAATCGAGATAAAAGCACAATTTGGTTTAACAGTTGAAAGATGTTTGTGACATTATTCAAATGTTGTTAGGTTCATAATCCTGTGACTCTGTTTCTGAATTTTTGCTTTATGTTCGTTTTATCGACAGCAATTTATAGGTTAGCAGCATGGTCCACTCACCTGTGATTGACTGGTGAGCAGCTTGGTCCGCCCCTCCTCCGTCACCCTGAATTAAACAATGATTAATAATAAAGTGCTCATTTGAATCGCTGCTGTTTCTGTGACGTTTTTTCTCAGAATTTCAAGTCTCTAATTAGGTTTTATTTCCTTTTATTAAAAACACAAACACTGAGATCTGAGATTTTAGCCGACAACTAACTGACAGTTATTAATATTTAGCTTTCAAGAGAAAGTTTCAAGTGTCAGCTTCGGCAAATAAGACAAAAAGATGAAGGAGCTATTTTTTACATCATCAGCACGAGAGCGGCGTGTTTTCACTTCCTGTCTGATGAACCAATGAGCTCACGGTAAAGTCAGATTAAGCTGTAGGCGCTGACACGGGCGTTTCCCACAATTCCTGCTGGAACTGAGGTAATTAGAAAATGACGAGAGGGTTATTAATTAATTTACAGTTTAAGGACTGACAAAGTTTGATAAGAAACCGATTGGCATAACATAACCAGGAGTCAGGTGGTGCAAGATTGTAAAGGTCATCAATAACATCTTCAAAAATTAAAAGCAGCTAGTGCAAAGTCACTTAAACTGACTAATTATGATCAATTGCACTGGCTTATATGTATATATGCTTATATGCACTGGCTTTTATGTATATAAGTAACAAAATCCATCTGATTAAAGTAAAGAAAATTATATAAAACTAAACATTGGTGCTGATAATAATGACCATAAAAAAGAGAAGTGATTTACAAAGATGTTACATATTCCGAGAAATTATGATAACCAGTCAGATTATAAGAAAACTCGACATTGAACCAATTAAATTCACAGGGATTATTATCTAATTCTAATGGTCCACTAATCATTTCAGTGCTCGAAACCATCAGGAACAATCTGAATCCTGTTTATTTCCCCACTAGATGGCAGTGCTGTAACAAGTGGAGCTGCCCATCACCTCTCTAAAAACCTCTGACTTTTATGACTCCACACATGAAAATACAGAATAATGATTTCATGGAGGCAGTGAACTCTACATGAATCAGTCCGGAGATGTTGAACATCTGATGCAACCCCGCAGCTCCAGCAGAGAAACGCCCTCTGGGCACAAAGGCCCGAGCTCTGCACCGACTCGACCTGGACACTGTACCACGTCCTGTGACAGCAGAGTTATCGATTGTTGAACAACAGATAATTTACTCAGTTTTGATAGTTAGTATAGAGCTGGAATAATTAGAGGATTAATTGATCATTGGATAAGAAGAAACTTAAGAAATTTTGTCACATTTGAAGAAAAATAAATGCGTCAATTCCTGTTTTTGTCTTCTCAGATATTGATTTGTTACTTTGCCACAGAGACACTAGAAAAACAGTAAAGTGAATATCTTCATCTTCAGTGTCTTCCTTGGTCTAAAGGGATTTATAAAGGGTATTTTTGACCTCTGTGAAAGAGGTTATGTTTTCAGCTACATTTGTCAGTAAGATAACATAAAAGCGCATGAGTGCATTTTGGGGACGATTGCTCTGTTCATTTTCACAGTGACCAATAGGTGGCGCTATAACGATGAGACAATATTGAAGTTGAGTGCAATTGGACATAAAAAATAAATGTTTTTGGCATAAGTTGGTTTTGAACTCATTGATCCAATTGCATTTTTGTTCTAAATCAGAGGTGTTCAACAGGGGGGCTGCGACCCCTAGAGGCTCCGCGGAGGTACTGCAGGGGGGGTCGCGAAATCTTTGGTTGATTAGATAATTTTTAATTTTTTTATCATTTTTAATTTATTTTCCAACGAATATTTTTTCCACAAATTTAAATGTCTTAAAATACACATTAACATGCATCCAACCTATTGTGAGGCTGATATGACCCTCTGCCTGACAACCTCCATCCGTCCAAGGTTAGATAAGTTGTGTGCTACCCATCAGGATGCTACATCTCACTAATGTGGGAGTATGTGTGCCATCCACAGATAGCTTGAGGATTCACTGTCTCTTCTACATGTATGTTTAAAATAAAAACATGAATCTGTGAATTACTTTATAGCTCAGTGTTGTATGCACGATGTATGTTTATAAATGGCAGTGGCATGGCCACCCTGTACCTTGCAAATGTTTAAATTAAAAACATGAATATATGAACCCGTGTAATGTTTGAATAGCTTAGTATTGAATGCACAATAACAGAGTAGCTATGTTTATACAAGGCAATAGGCCCAGTTTAATATAAAACACAATTTTATACAATATATATAGTATGGGGTCCCTGCTCCATCTCTCCACCAGTTTGGGGGTCCTTGGCCTGAAAAACGCTGAAGACACCTGTTCTAAATCATTGACAGTTGTTTATTTAGAGTTCAAAAGTCCCCCTCTGAAAGGCAAAGAAAAAAATCAATATTAAAGTTCTGCCAACAACTTCACTTCAATTCCCCAGATCCGAGTCACTCTCCCATAGCTCTACCTACTGATCCATCACGTTGTTGTTCTAAATCATTGACAGTTTTGTCTGTAAAAAGAAAACATTTTTAGAATTCCAAGACAATGAACAACCAGATATCTTTTTTATTGGTGAGTGTTAAGAAATGGGGCCGTGGGAGCGGTTTAGGATTTATTTTTCTGTTTTGCTCTTTCCAGGAATTTCGATCAAATTTAACATGAGACCCAATGGGAGTCTGTGGCAGGTATAATTCCTCGATTTTTCGTGAAAGATGGAAACACGGGTCAGAGAGATTTGAGTGTGTTTTTTTTTTGTCATGCTCCATTCCTAATGTCACGTGAATCTGTTGAGTAGTTTCAAATAAACAAATTCAAATGAAAACATTACAAGGAGGCAAACATTTTTTACTCCGTTCTTTCTTGACCCAAGTTTCATCCATCTGATCGTTTTTGCACAATCCTGCTTACAAACACACAAAGCAATGAAAACATATTCTCGGTGGATTGGAGAGACTCGTGGAGGAGCACTCATGTTCGGTGATGTTGTATCACAGTTTTGTGTTTGTAGCTCGTCCTGAGCACGTGAAGCAAATGAAGGGAAGCTGAAAGTATCTGTTCCTGTATGTGCTGCTGCTCGTCAACAAAAGACATTGAAATGTAAGAGAACAAATCCATCACATTCTTCCCTGTTTTTTTTAAATCAACCCTTCGTTTTTGGCACGTTCTCAAAGTCACCATGTATCACCTCAGCACCTCTTCAAGCTGTTGTTGCTCCTGCAGCGACCGCCTGACACCAACGATCTGTAAATGCTGTTTGTCATCTCTGCCTGCTTCTCATTTAATACTGTCACCCGAATGCAGATGTTTTTTAAAAGTGCCTACGCTGGATTTGTTCTGCTCGGGCCTGAATCTAATTATATTATATTATATATTATTATATATGAGTCGCTGCCAGATTTTAATATCCAAGTGCGTTGAGTTTCTGATGGATAAAGTTTAGATCCCGAACGCTGAAAATCCCCAAAACGGCAGCTTGGATTTTACTGTATATATCCAGTGGTGTAGAACTTATTCATACCCTGGACTCTACAGGTGCATTGACCCATCAACAGAGCTCAAATGACCGCTATCAGCAGTCGCGGGCTGGGGCCGGAGGAGGATCACCAGGAGCCAGATCACTCCCGGAATCAGATAAACACTAGGCTGAAAAGCTAGTCGCTATGTTTGTGAGAAGTTTATGTTTGTTAAGATGCACGTGTGAGCGAATAAAGAACACTATTGAGACTCACCTACCTGTTTCCCTTTGTTTGCCTGACGAAGAACGCACGGTAACAAAGAGACATTGTTACAACGACTTCCTAGAAAGCATGAAAAGAGTTTTGGTAAAACCTGAAAGAACAGTTCATCTCTTCTATAAACACGTGGTTCTCTGCAGATACAATTTGAGGCTGTTCAGACAGAGCATGCTGGACAGAACAGGTACATTTCTGTGTTTTCTACTGAAGAAGGTTATTATGGGTCAAACAGTTTCACTTCTGTAATGGAAATCTGCAAATAGAAGAGGCTGGAAACATCAAAGTTATCTACGTGTATTTAATAAGGGGCTTTCTGCAGAAAGGATCAACACAGAGAGTCACAGGGTTCTCAGTGAAGATGGAGAACAGTCAAATACAAGAGTCTTTTAGGAGGACTGAGGGTTGTCTCTCTGAACCAATCCAGACTGGTTCCTTAGGCACGGGAAGGAGAGGAATCTAAACATAAACAGCTGATTCACATGTGTTTCCTAAGGTGATACGCAGACATACACATCCTTCCTGTGGTGGGTAAACAAGTGGCAAAAGGTCGAACCGTATTCAGGTCATAAACAGTACCGACCATAAAACAGCTCAGGTCATAAAGCATTTGGTATATGTAGATACAGGTCATACAAGTATTTTAGACAAGGCTGCAAAAACTTACTATCCAAATACAAAATAGTTTGTCAGCCATATGCTGGGAAACATGTTTTATGAAACTAAAGGCTTCCTTCTCGGCCTACGTGTGTGAACAAAAGCTGAAGCCACATGTTCTGGGCCAAGCCTCCCAAACTCAATCTCCCAGGGTGCAACGTCTTTTCTTTGTTCTTGGAAGGCCAAGAAACTCTGGCTCCCAGAGTGCTGCATGTCCCCTTTGTTTCAGCAACTTCACATAGAGGTGCAAAGTGCTACCAGGATCAGATGCCAATTGGTCACTCTGGCCACATGACCTGATGGTCATCAGCCCAATATAATGAGAGGGCTCCCCCAATTCACTCTCTTCTCCTCAACTCTCCAAAGGAGCAGGCTGTCCAGCCTCTCTTCTCCTGCATCGCCTAGCAGGGGCATGACTGCTCCTGCCTGGCATCTTCTCTTTGCATCCAAATCTACGAGAGGAGCGTAAAGGTGCAGCTTCCAGCCCACCTTCTCAAGGAAACCTCCTCGCCCTTCAAAGGTCGAGCTTTCAGCTCATCTTCTCAAGGAAATCTCCTCGCCCTTCAAGCTCTACTATTCTCCTTGCAGCGATTCGATATCCTGCAGGTAAGGAATTCAACAAGCGAGAGCATCACAGCTCAACAGAACCGCGGAAGCAGAGACCACAAAAACCAGTGTTGGGCAAGGCCCAGTGATCTGACTTAGAACAAAGAGTCGTAAAACCTTAGGCCAGGCTCGGGTAACCCCTTACATTTAAAAATCCAGCATGGGGCCCTTATCACCATGTGGCAGCAGGTCACTTCCTGGGTCCCCACTGTAAGCCCGCCCCTGGGGGCCAAATCCTGACAACTCAATTGGCTGGAGGGCCACACTGACCCCTGACCCCTCCTCCCAGGGGGGAGTCACCTGGAACATGACTTAAAAAGGCTGAGCTCACAGAAACCTCTCTCTCTTCACCCAGATGCCCAAGCAACAACAGAACCCCTAGGGGTTCTACTAGTTAACTCGGTATTTTTAAGAGACTCTCTTTGTCCTCTCTTTTCCACGCTGCTAAAGTTGTTTTCTGACCTCAAGAGGTCTAACCACACGACTCAGTAACTAAGGAGGCGATTAGACGTTTGTTTAATATCATTTTATTTGAAGTCGTTTCATTTTCTTCTTTTATCTCAGTCAAAGTTTTATCTTGATAGGACCTTTCCTGTTTTAACTTGAAAAACCGAAACAGGAAGTGCCCCGCTGGACGGACTCCGACACTTCCATAGACTTTCCTTTTTTCCAACGATCCACAAACGGCTTCCACAAAGCCGTTCCCTGCAGAAGCGCGACGTTCATCCCGCTGAGGAGTAAGAGACAATTCACTCCGTTCCTGTAAACCAGCACGTTCTCCGCTGTTACAGAAGAAAGGCGAAGTTTCATTCCGTCAAGACAGCAGGAATAATTCGCTTCCTTTTCCGGTCCAGCGGCCGAGCTCGGAGCTCCGCTCGTGAGAGAGACCACGTGATTCACTGGCCCCCGACACATTCGCGCAGACGCGCAGGCACATCGCAAGGGTTGTACAGTAAGAGACTTGATTATCTGGGCAGATACGTAGCATATTGTTTAATATTTGAGTGTATTTGTTTGTGGGACCTCCGTGTCTCATTGTTTAGCCACGACGATTCGGCTACTTCCGGTTCATTTCCGGGTTTTGTGTTAGTGGTTGAGCGCTGCGAGGAAAGCCTCCAGCCACGCTGTTAACGTCTGTGTTAGTCTGCAGTGAGTTTACCGATCAGAACCTCAGCCCACAACGTCCGCTTGGGGCTGAGGGGTGAATCACTGTTAATCTATCTCTGGCGTGTTTTTAAGAGCTTCTTTGAACTCTCCTTGCATGCCTTCTCTTCTCTCTCTCTCTCTCTCTCTCCTTCTAAACCGACCTATACACCCGTTCCGATCTGTATTTAGAATACAGTTCATGTAACAGTTAAATCTATATTTAAAGGGCCTGAAAACATCTGGCCGCCACTTTGAAGCCAAAGCTAAACCAGAACAAAGAATCCTTTGTTCCACCTCCTCCTTTGTGCCTCACACGTGGTCCGGCGGCCATTTGAGATTATTCATCGGTAGACCCGCCCTCAATTCTGGCTCTAAATTCATAACGAACCCGCCATTTTGTTTTGTAGTTTTAAGCCTAACATTGTCGGCCTCCATCTTGGATGTGACGTCACTACGTGACTGCGTCATCGCCACGCCCCCTCCCTTTTCTCTCTCGCTCTCTCACACACACACACACCCACACACACACACACCCACACAGACACTTTGATAGACACAGACAGATGCATACACACTCAGATACACATAGGTGGATACATGTGTCTTCTAAATTGTGATAAATGCTGCTGCTGTTGTGATCTTTGAAATATGGGAGTTTGTTAAGATGATGAATCATTAAATAACACTAACTTTATTTCACACACACACACACATAGACACACACACACAGAGAGACACTTTGACACAGACACACACACACATAGAGACAGACATACATAGGTAGACCGCAGGTTGTCCATGTATTTTCTGAATTGTGATAAGTGCTGCTGCTGTGTTTATCTTTGAAATATTGGAGCTTGTTAAAATGAGGAATCATTGAATAACATAACTTTATTTCCCCTTTTTAATAAATACTTTTGTAATTAAAGTATCTATAGTCTGTGATTATTTGTGCATAAGTGTGTGAATACAGCTGGATTATGATTGCCTGTGCTCGAACTTAGAAGCCTTCACTGTTTATTAAGTAATCGTTAATATTAAAATATTGACATTAATTAATTTGACATTTATCATTATGAGACTGATAATTATAGCTTGACATCGTTGGTCCCTGGAAACCAGGGTGGTGCCCCCCTTTCTCAATTATTAATATAGATAGTATTATTCTTAAATTGATAATTGTATTGTTTTTGACTAATTATTTTCATTATTCTTGGTTGATAACCTTATCATTGTTAATTGATAGCTTGTACTTTCTAATTGATAATTCCTATTTTCTCATTAGTGGTTTTATTGTTATTTGATTACTGATCATCTTCAATTAATAATTTAATTATTTTTGATAGATTTTAATAATCATATTTCATGATTATTAATAATTAGCCAACGTCAAGTCTACTCCTATTGCACAACATAAATTGTGCCCCGTGTGAGGGAATCTAACTCCAGCTGTATCATAATACTGTGTACAATAATCCAGATTCTTTTTTTCCAGAAATTTAATTTTTTTGAAAAATTTAAATTTTTTTTGAAAATTTAATTTTTTTTCAAAACTTTCCCTTTCTCTCATTTAGTATTGATCATGATTCGTTGTTGAAGAAGAAATTAATTTTGGAAATTTATTCTTCTTTGCAAAGTTTTATTTTTAATTCATTTGAACTTTTACCAAACCGGTATACCGGTGCCTGGTGTATCCGTAATTGGCTGCAGATTGCAATCGGTGGTTGTGTTCTCGAAGCACAAGAATCATAAATAATTTAAGAAAAGAGAAATATAATTCTGCAAATTTATTTCTCTTTGAAATTTTATTTTTAATCCCTTTGCACCTGTCCCAAGCAGGTATACTAGTGCCTTCTGTATCCGTGGTTGGTTGCTTCTAGCATATAAGTGGTTGTGTCATCTCAATGCACAATAATTATGATTCAATTTTTGAAGAGAGACATAGGTTCGAAACTAATTTCTCTTTGAAGTTTCTTTATTCTTAATTCCCTTTGCTAAGCAGACTTTTGTGTAACTTTGGTTGGTTGCTGACTGCGTTTCAGTAGTTGGTCATTTTTATAGGAGATTTTCTGCATGCTTTTTGATTTTAAGGAGACAAACTAGATTTGAGAGACTAGTTTTGAGAAGACTAGTTGTTGAACAACTAGGTCTTAAGGATTGAGCCACTGAGCTATCCTTCATTGCTACTATATAGACACAGGGTGAAGCTCACCTGTGCATCTTGTTGTGTAGTGTTAATTAAGCGTTTTACCCGCTTTTATCCAAGCGAGCTTGAGCCGTCCACCAGGTGTCTTTTCGCACTCAGAACATGAGTAGCATGTACCACCATGGGGCAAGCGCTCCCTCAGGACCAGACGTCCTATTAGACACTGTAGCCAGTCTGATTAATTTTTTCTAATGATGCGGTGAGTGAATTGAGTGAGTATGATTTAAGTACCTGCGATCGCAAGATCAAGAACTGTCCATGCACTCATCAACCCCACTGGCCCGCATCCAAAAATACCCCATGCTCTGGGTCAACTGACACTCCTCTACCAGCAGAGAGCCGAGCTGCAGACCCAAGAACATGCGAAGGCGCTCAGAGCCATGCAAGCAACATGTCGAGCGGAGCAGGAGAAAAACTCCCACCTGCGGCACATCATCGAGACCCGCAAAGAACAGGACCAGGCGGTGCAGGAGCACACGCAGGTCAAAGGTCAGCATAAAGGGGGGCACAGTCAAACAGAGCTGCCCCCCCCCTCAAGCTGATATCCCTGATGACAGGGCCAGGAGCTGACGTCATTCCCGGTGGAGCCAGCGGAACAGAGACACTGGGAGAAAAGCTGCGAGCACAGCTACGCAACCCTCATGCAGAGGAAGCTTGGCTCTGGTGGGCCAGACATCCAGCAGTCAACCGCTCCGACCCACTCAACACCAAAGGGGGAGCCGGACTCAACCCCTAGACGTGCAGTGACCTGGGACCGCTATGAGGCAACATCAAATGCCTGTCCAGCGGACACTAAGCATCCACTCCAGCCAGAACAAACACATCCTGCGCGGAGCCATGCTGATCCACATCACGACGACGGAAGCAATCCGTCCTGGAGGGCTGAAAGAGATTCCCAGTCTGTCACTCAGGCAAAGGCGCACCATGACTCACGGTCGCGTCCTGGATGGTCCTCCAACCCCGGTGCAAGAGATGGTGGCCACGAAGATGAGTACCGTGGCACATTCGAGTCAAAAGACACTGATGACTCAGCACCCCCTCAAAGAGAGGAAATCCGCAACCGGCGGCAAGAGCCCCTTGAAAAGACATTTATCGCTTCGACCCAGACAACCGAGGGTTTAACGAAGACGACACCGTGGTTCTGGCAGTTCAAACAAGTCCAAACAAATGTGGACCCGGCGCTGGAAGATGACAACTTTCCCCACGCCAAGATGAACCCCAGCAAAGAGAACCAGAAACAACGACCCTTCCAACAGGGTGCCCCTCAAAACCAAGGGGGTGAGGATTTCAACCAGCCCCACAAACAGTTTCGACCTCAGCACCTGAATCCCTCTCCACAGAGAAGTAGGGGCTGTAACCAAAGGAAACCTCATCAATACCAGGAGTATAGTGATGGTGACCGAAATCCAACACATGGGATGCATCCTGGCACAGAGGAATTAATACGGAGATGTGTGGATGAAGCAATGAGAGACATTGTGCCACGTGTTCCTCCAGGCTCCCCTAAGAGACCAGACACTGAACCCCGTTGGCGAAACTAGAAGCAGTTGCCCTCCTTCTCCACTCCTAAAGATGACTTCAATGACTGGGAAGGACCGAGGCGCTGCCAGAAACCCCTCTCACCTCCACACCTGAAAGGGGGGGGGGAAAGAAATCCCAATTTTAAAACAAAGACCGCTCAAACCACTCACTCCATCAATAGTTGCATGCTTTAGACCCTCTGTCAGTAAATTGTATAACGTAGTTCAAGTAGTGAACCTCCTTAGACCTCATTGAGGATTTTGAAGTCGTTACCACTACGGTTGTGCAGCCCTCACGGGTACACTTGGCAATTCAGTCTTGGCAGTGCAATTTCAATATCTGTAGATTTGCAAACCTAGAAATAGGATTTACCATATTTTCACAGATTAGCGAACAACAGAACGTGACTCGCCGTTCTAAATGTTTTGGTTTGACAGAATAACGCACATGTTTATTTCAAAACACCAGCACCTACTCAAACATATTCTTCTGTTCCTTTTTCCACTTTTCTTTCGTTTCACTCTTCACCGAAATTCATTGGTATGTTAACAATAACTGCCGATAAGCATGATGTGGAATTGAAAATGTGCGCCGTGTTTTAGAATATATGTTATTTAGTTCCTGTCTGCCCAGACAATTACCTCTCTCTGTTTAGACTCATGCCTCAAAGACATTTATGCCTCTGCCTCATGATGAACTAACTTTCAATGCTTCAACTCAACTCAAGGATTACCTCTCCTGGATTATCACTGGACTCTCGACCCTAGTGTGCCCTGGGAACCGGGTAACGACCCACTTCCCAGATCAAAGGGGGATTGTTGGGCAAGGCCCAGTGATCTGACTTAGAACAAAGAGTCGTAAAACCTTAGGCCAGGCTCGGGTAACCCCTTACATTTAAAAATCCAGCATGGGGCCCTTATCACCATGTGGCAGCAGGTCACTTCCTGGGTCCCCACTGTAAGCCCGCCCCTGGGGGCCAAATCCTGACAACTCAATTGGCTGGAGGGCCACACTGACCCCTGACCCCTCCTCCCAGGGGGGAGTCACCTGGAACATGACTTAAAAAGGCTGAGCTCACAGAAACCTCTCTCTCTTCACCCAGATGCCCAAGCAACAACAGAACCCCTAGGGGTTCTACTAGTTAACTCGGTATTTTTAAGAGACTCTCTTTGTCCTCTCTTTTCCACGCTGCTCAAGTTGTTTTCTGACCTCAAGAGGTCTAACCACACGACTCAGTAACTAAGGAGGCGATTAGACGTTTGTTTAATATCATTTTATTTGAAGTCGTTTCATTTTCTTCTTTTATCTCAGTCAAAGTTTTATCTTGATAGGACCTTTCCTGTTTTAACTTGAAAAACCGAAACAGGAAGTGCCCCGCTGGACGGACTCCGACACTTCCATAGACTTTCCTTTTTTCCAACGATCCACAAACGGCTTCCACAAAGCCGTTCCCTGCAGAAGCGCGACGTTCATCCCGCTGAGGAGTAAGAGACAATTCACTCCGTTCCTGTAAACCAGCACGTTCTCCGCTGTTACAGAAGAAAGGCGAAGTTTCATTCCGTCAAGACAGCAGGAATAATTCGCTTCCTTTTCCGGTCCAGCGGCCGAGCTCGGAGCTCCGCTCGTGAGAGAGACCACGTGATTCACTGGCCCCCGACACATTCGCGCAGACGCGCAGGCACATCGCGAGGGTTGTACAGTAAGAGACTTGATTATCTGGGCAGATACGTAGCATATTGTTTAATATTTGAGTGTATTTGTTTGTGGGACCTCCGTGTCTCATTGTTTAGCCACGACGATTCGGCTACTTCCGGTTCATTTCCGGGTTTTGTGTTAGTGGTTGAGCGCTGCGAGGAAAGCCTCCAGCCACGCTGTTAACGTCTGTGTTAGTCTGCAGTGAGTTTACCGATCAGAACCTCAGCCCACAACGTCCGCTTGGGGCTGAGGGGTGAATCACTGTTAATCTATCTCTGGCGTGTTTTTAAGAGCTTCTTTGAACTCTCCTTGCATGCCTTCTCTTCTCTCTCTCTCTCTCTCTCTCCTTCTAAACCGACCTATACACCCGTTCCGATCTGTATTTAGAATACAGTTCATGTAACAGTTAAATCTATATTTAAAGGGCCTGAAAACATCTGGCCGCCACTTTGAAGCCAAAGCTAAACCAGAACAAAGAATCCTTTGTTCCACCTCCTCCTTTGTGCCTCACACGTGGTCCGGCGGCCATTTGAGATTATTCATCGGTAGACCCGCCCTCAATTCTGGCTCTAAATTCATAACGAACCCGCCATTTTGTTTTGTAGTTTTAAGCCTAACATTGTCGGCCTCCATCTTGGATGTGACGTCACTACGTGACTGCGTCATCGCCACGCCCCCTCCCTTTTCTCTCTCGCTCTCTCACACACACACACACCCACACACACACACACCCACACAGACACTTTGATAGACACAGACAGATGCATACACACTCAGATACACATAGGTGGATACATGTGTCTTCTAAATTGTGATAAATGCTGCTGCTGTTGTGATCTTTGAAATATGGGAGTTTGTTAAGATGATGAATCATTAAATAACACTAACTTTATTTCACACACACACACACATAGACACACACACACAGAGAGACACTTTGACACAGACACACACACACATAGAGACAGACATACATAGGTAGACCGCAGGTTGTCCATGTATTTTCTGAATTGTGATAAGTGCTGCTGCTGTGTTTATCTTTGAAATATTGGAGCTTGTTAAAATGAGGAATCATTGAATAACATAACTTTATTTCCCCTTTTTAATAAATACTTTTGTAATTAAAGTATCTGTAGTCTGTGATTATTTGTGCATAAGTGTGTGAATACAGCTGGATTATGATTGCCTGTGCTCGAACTTAGAAGCCTTCACTGTTTATTAAGTAATCGTTAATATTAAAATATTGACATTAATTAATTTGACATTTATCATTATGAGACTGATAATTATAGCTTGACATCGTTGGTCCCTGGAAACCAGGGTGGTGCCCCCCTTTCTCAATTATTAATATAGATAGTATTATTCTTAAATTGATAATTGTATTGTTTTTGACTAATTATTTTCATTATTCTTGGTTGATAACCTTATCATTGTTAATTGATAGCTTGTACTTTCTAATTGATAATTCCTATTTTCTCATTAGTGGTTTTATTGTTATTTGATTACTGATCATCTTCAATTCATAATTTAATTATTTTTGATAGATAATTTTTATTATTTTAATAATCATATTTCATGATTATTAATAATTAGCCAACGTCAAGTCTACTCCTATTGCACAACACCAGAGACTTCAAAAGCCAGGACGAACGGCGAACCGCACAGCAACTTTCTCCCTGTTCAAGGACAGGTAACATACTGGGCTTAATAATTATACTACGCTTAGCAAGACTGTTTATTTGATTCTGTGTGATGTTTTAGAGTTTGATATGTGGTGTTATTGTAGTTACAAGCTAAATGAAAGTTAATGTGAGTTGGCTCTACACAGACCCTGCCATTTTCTAATTAGCATTCTCACAGACACTGCATATCACTACCTTCGTACCCACTCCCCCACTCCAGAAGAGGGGGGGGGCTGCTATTTTAGGAGCAACCATTTTAGGAGCCCACAGGAAGGTGTGACTTAACTACCACAGAGCCCCTCTCACACACACACACACACACATACACATCTTTGTTAGTTAAGTACATTTTGTTAGTAACTTGTGTTTTTGATACTTTATTATGTTCATAATAAATGTTTTCTTTTAAACTTGTCCTGTCATTAATGTTGCATAAGTGAAGTTTGCCAACAGTTACACTGTCAAGAACTCTATAAACCTTAACTGTTCATTATATAATCTTTAATAGTAAATATTAAGATTTCTAATTGAACTAGATCTAAATGAGACTGATCTTAATCAATAAAATGGCTATCGTTTCCCTTATGTGAAGGGTGGTGCCCCGCGAGAACTTAAACAAAATAAAGTTATGATTTAATATTAATATTTTAAATATTAATGTTTTATATTTTATTTTGATAACCAAATTTATTGAACGCCTAAAGGCAACCCAGCTTATGGTATCACTCCAAACCATTATTTCACAACACATACTTAGTTAATTTTTCCACTACACTTCCTTGGCTTCATTTGCTTCTAGATCTCTCTCCCTGTGCTTTAATTCAATGGCTTAAATAAAAGTGACTCTGTCTTCTGCAGGTCATTTAGCTGCTGATGTTTTGCTCTGATCTTCTCAACACTCCAGTGCCACGGGTTGTCAGGGTCCATCACACTGAGCCGGCTGACTACGGGGGGGCGGACGATCCTCCACTGCAGCGTCTTGGGCTTCTACCCTCAGAAAGTGCAGGTGAGCTGGCTGAGGGATGGGGTGGAGGTCTCCAGCAACGTGTCGTCCACTGACGTCCTGGCCAACGAGGACTGGAGCTTCCAGGTCCACTCCTACCTGGAGCTGACGCCCAAGACGGGGGAGCAGGTGAAAAAGTTTTCCCACAGAGAAAGTATCCAGGATAGGAATGCAGCCATCTTACACTGATGACATCATCTGGAGTAGGGCTGCTCGATTAAGGAAAAAATCATAATCACGATTATTTTGGACAAAAACTAAATCACGATTATTCAAACGATTATTAATATGTGCCCTTATTTTTTTAAATGACTAACCGGAAGTACCAGTCACTTCCGGTTCCGGTAAACACCGATTACGGCTGCGTGTCTTATTCCTCCGTGAAACCATGCAGGATATCGGTGCCTTGTTATTCAAACCCTTAATGATGGCAACATTCTCCATAAAAACACTTTGTAACTGAGAACTTTGAAATTTTCTCTCATTATTAAATGTCCCCATCTGCCCCCCCCCCCCCCACTACAAGCACACAGAGAGAGAGACAAAGAGAGAGAGAGAAAGAGGGGTGGGGGGGGGGGGGCTATGAGGACCATCATCATTTACCCCCGAACCCCGACATTGAACGGGTTCCATACAACAACAAGCGGAGAATCGCGAGCTGACCCGCGAGGGTCCGGTGAGAACAGCCGGCGGCTGCGAGCTGGAGAATAGACGCTGTGCGGTCGCTACACTGTGTGGTGCTGCTCGTCGGATTCGAAGAGTCGATCAGACGGGGCTGCCCTCCCTCTGCCGTTTTCCACTTGCGCTGTTTTTTAAATACCTACGGTCCCCACACACACAACTCGCCTCCTTCACTTCACAGCTGCTTGAGAGTGAGTGCCGGTCAGCGGGGCCGCGCTGAATGCTTTGGGGGAGGGACTGAATTGCGCATGCGCGTCTCTTTAGAAAAAAATGCCAAATAATCGTTTCAACTCGATTATAGTAGTTTGGAGATCGTTTGACCCAATAATCGTAATCACGATTATATTTCGACTAATTGAGCAGCCCTAATCTGGAGCCAGAGTCTGAGCAGGAGCAGTCGGGGGAAGAAGCCGAGGCCGATGAGTGAGTCTCAGCTGTCAGTCATGACCTTACTCTCCTGTTTTGATAGCTTTTAGAGGCTGTTCACCTCAAATTACTTTCACTTCATATCTGACGATAAAGTTTATCTCTGCATATCCAAGAAAAACAAATGTGTGATTCTCTTAATCTCTTTCCTGGCCCGGCTTGTTTAATCTATGTATAGACTGTAATACATGTAGTTTACAGGAGGCTGTTGGTCCTTGGAGAAATGTCCTATTGACCCATTGATTCTGAGCTCTCTGGAGATGTGGAAATGTTAAATCCACACCAGTTCCACTTCGTCTGCGTCTCTGTAAATGATTCACGCTGATACGAGTTGTCTGTTCCGCGATCAACATGTAAACTATATAAGAGCTTTTGAGGCTGAACCCCCTCCGGTAGTCGTTAGCTGGCTTTTCCTGTTGAAACCTTCCACTCACTGCTGTCGACATGGAGAGTCTGCTCGGCGCCGTGGCCTCGCTGGCTGCGTTCTTCTTGGGGTTGTTCCAGCAGGAAGCTGGTGTGGCCTTTACCAGCCGGCCGTACAAATCTGAGGTGAATGTGACAAACGGAGAGCGGTTTGGAAACTGGACGTGGCCCGAGATGTGTCCTGACCAGTTCTTTGCTGTTGGCTTCAGTACCAGGGTAAAGACAATGATTTCTAACATTTATCACAATCATTTTTTATTTAACTTAAACCTACTGAGGCAAATAAAGCTACTTTCCATTGCTTAGTCCAATACTAACTTTTGCTTTCCAGGAAATACACTGGCTGAAAAGCTGAAGGCCTTTATCTCATTGGACATTCTGCTTGTCCATAATTCATGTGTTCTACATTTTAAATTAAAATTTAAATCACTTTTGCCAAAATATGACTTATATATATATAAGAATGGGTGTGGCAAACTAACTGACTAGCGCCCCCTAAAGGGCTGCCCCGGCACTACGATTGGCCTACTTCTACAAAAATCGACAGGGACCTGTGTCTTTTCATGACAAAGAAATAAGTCTCTTGGATAGATATGCTAGAGTAAACAGGAAGCCCGCCATTTTGGATTTGGTGGCCATTTTCCGCATATTTACTTTGACATACTTTTCGTAGGGCTTTCATCAGATCAACTTAGAATTTAGATGAGTGTCTTCAGAACAAGATGGAGATATAAAGTTATTTGAATTTTAACATTTCGTCATACCATGTGACCATGGCCTGGCGTCAAAGTTTGATACACGCCATCAAAACACGAGCTTCTGTATCTCAGGCATAATTGGTTCAATCAAGTCCAAACTAGGCATGTAAGACAAGAGTCACGACCTGATGACATCTACAGAGACACCATGGCTTAAAATCACAGCGCCACCTGCTGGCTACAGGAAGTGAAGCATTTATCCTTGCCACATAGCGCAAACGCATGCAACGCGGAGACCAGCGCTTGGTTATCGAACGCTCTCTCTTCCCAGACCGCAACAGACTTGGAACCGCGCGTGTGCTCAAAACTCTGATGTATTTATATTTTAAAAGTTTCCTATTTTACCTTCAGGACAGGCACGTGCACAGACATTTTGGGGGGCAGGTGCTCAAACCAAAAAAAAAGGGAACCCATCGCCAAATTATTTATCAAATTAAAAATAATAATAATAAATCAAATAAACTTACTGATTCTCCCTCATTTGTTTTACTAGTTGATGGCCTGATCCAATATAAAAGAGAGATGCTACCCTGAGCTGCTTGCTGCAGTTCCCTGTCCTTCTGCTTTTGGAGTCTGTCTTTTCTTGGCATTATGAGCAAATTTTGTAAATGAGATAAATCAATGTTGTGCATAATAATTAAGAGTGACTAACATAATCTCTATAAAGCTGACAAAACAGTACACACACATTTTTGTTTACTGTTTTCTGAAGTATAAGCAGCATTACACTGATAATATACCACAATATACCTCACCAGACTGCCATGTAGCTCCACTTAAGACCTACCTTTCATTTCAATAATTACGATTTTAAATGAAACAAAACAAGTGAACTTGTCTTATTTGTAGAACAGTACAACTGCCTTGAAATGATCTGCCTGTCCGCCTGCCTGCCTGCCTGTCTGTCTGTGTCGGTGACTTTTTTGTTAGTTTATTTTTTAGGAAACGTCGGACCAGTTGCGACGTAATGTTTTCAGCGCTAATGTTGTGGTTCATTTATCACCAAACACCTTCCGGGGATTGCACACACAGCGTCATTACCTGTTTGTCTGATGCTGCGGGTCAGAGGAGAAGTGTTTGCAGCCGTTTGGCCCTCAGCGCTGCATGAGGAGGAGGGGGGGGGGGCTTGTGAGCGCCGCGGAGCATGTCGGGGCGAAATTCTCACAAAAAATCAAATAAATGCCCCGTCAGACATCAAAACACATTGGGGGGAAATTGATGACAGAGAGAGTAATTTTCATTCTTAAATATTGATGAATGAAGAAAAAATTGGACTCCAGCAGAAGGGGCACTTTTCTCCTCCAGGGCAAAGGGCAGGTGCTTGAGCACAACTAGGGGTCTATCTGTGCACGTGCCTGCTTCAGGATAAGATAAACAAAAGTCACAAAAATGATAAAAACACAAACAAAACTTCAGTTCTACCTTTAAGGTCAAAATTTGTTGAATAACAAAATCAATAATTATATATATATATATATATGTCATGATTTGGCAAAAGTCATTTAAATTTAAATGTATAATGTAGAGTACATGAATTATGGACAAGCAGAATGTCTAATGAGATAAAGGCCTTCAGCTTTTCAGCCAGTGTACTTCCTGGAAAGCAAAAGTTGTGTGTGTCCGGAGAATTAGCTCCACCGTGTAAGATAGCTAATGTTAAGTAAAGTTATTTAACTCGCCAACCAATTTGACTTGACTGCGTTACACTGATTCTTATTCTGCAGAAACAGATTTACTAATATGATGATAGATGAAGCCATAGGTTTTGTTGTTTCAAGGTTACTTACCTCCAGTTCATGGTAAAGTTTGCGACCATCCGGAGCAGCTGCAGCGCTAGCCTGTTAGCACTGGCGGGTAGCATGTCGCGGCTAACCGATTAGCATCTTGCGGTTAGCCTAGCGCCGTAGCCTAAGCCAACCAGGAAACGTTGCAGTCGCTGAGCTGTGAGTCTTCACTCACGCTCCTCGTCCTTGCCCATTGATTGGTTAGCGAGGAACTAGGAGGCTTAAGCACCGGCAAGATGGCGCCGGCGGAACGCCTCCTACGAGCCTCATTCTCACCCTGTAGAAACCAATGGGTGACGTCACGGACCCTCTGTCTATTTATATATACAGTCTATGGTGCCAAGGAGAAAGGTAAATCCTTAAATCCTGTTCTTAGCCAAGAATGAATCCCAAATAAGAACACTTTCATGAATGCCAGAATTGCCCTGGGCATTTTAGTGGAGTAAAGAAGAAAAGATGTACCATTGTCATTGAAAGCCTTCCTACTCCCTGTCGCATAGTTCTTTAAGGATTTTACAGAGGCGGGTATATCAAAAACGATATGTTCATTTATTCTACATTATACAAAAAAGACATGATTAAAATATTGAAGGCCAGCCAGTCATAAATTACACCAGGGGCGCACAGATAAAGCCAATAGCTAGTGCAACAACACTACAAATGTTTTACTCGTTGCATAGCACACCCATTAAGGAAGAAAAATACGGCAACTTGTCAACAAGTGAGGAATACTGGTGAAAATCCAAGTGTTGAATTGTCAACTTTAGCGAATGGATTGTATGTAATTTTGTAAGTTAGCTAACGCTAGCTAGCCAGTGACGTGTGACGCTCCTTGTTATTGCCATTCAGTCGAAACATTAGGCTATCTTTAGCAAAACATGGTTGGTTTTGGTGTATTAATTAGACATGATTCAACTAATCAAGAGCTATGCATCTTAGAATGAAAAGAGTTTGTCAGGCTGTCCAAATTCACCAAAATGCTTAATAACTACATAGTAGCTACATTTAACAAATAATGATAATACATACTTTTATTATATCATTTTAGATTCACTTTTAAAATATCTGGCACCACCTGCTGCATCAATTGACAAGGAACAGCCAAGCACCTCAGCTGTGCCAGCATCCTCAGGTGAGTGCGATGTTTCAACAGATTTTCCTGATGATAAATAATTTAATGTAAAAGTGACAATATGTCGTGCCATTTCTAATCCAGCCAATATATTGCTCTTGTGTGTTCTCTCTATATGTATAAGCCCAGAACCACTGCAAGGAACTTCAGACACGCGTGTTGTATCTCTTTCTGATTGAACCACTGATTCCACACATACACTCTTCTTAGGTGTGTGCCTCATGAATGTAAAGATTGTTAGCATATACTTCATTGTCCTTATGTTAAATTTATCTCAGTTGGCTCAAGGATGTTCTCTTTAAAACAATATGAGGATACGCTTTACATGAATTAATCTACATGAACCATTCATAATGCAGTCATACAGTAACATTACATTGTAATTACATATCTCATTTGGAAACATTTATTAAATACTGTAATATGTATGTGTATATACTGTATATACATATATATGGAGCCAACCATGTGCTCCATACTGTACCAGCGTAATTTACAGCTGTTTTAAAACTACAACAATTATGTGAGATGAGAAATAGTGCTTTTCGCGTGCCCTCCAGATGCAGCAAGCAAACAGACGCTCCACTATCAACCGATCCGGCTGACTGGCTTGCACATCTCACAAACACAATAAGGACAGAGTTTGTTCGGAGAGGACCAAATCAGGTACACCTGATTTCATTTTTCCAAGGAGAGATGATGGGAGAAGTTGCCACCACCAGTACTTCAGCAGGACCTTAATAAATGGAGAAAGGATAAAAAAAAGTTGGTTGACATATTCAAAAAAGAAAACAGTCTTTTTTGTTTTTGTTTTCAACTTTTCTCCCCAAAACAATTTTTTTTAACACATGGAGGACTGTCTGATTGGAAAAATGCAAGTGCTGCTCTAAACAGCCACGAAAACAGTCCGGAACACCTGAACAATTTGGCGTCATGGAAAGAATTGGCAGTTTGATTAAAACAAGGTACAACCATGGACAAACAAGAGCAGGCCCTCTTAGAGGCAGAGCAGAGTCGGTGGAGAGCAGTGCTGACACGACTGGTTGCTATTGTACAGTTGCTGGCTGTGCAAAATATGGCATTTAGAGGAAACACAGAAATACTCCACTCTCAAGAGGTTAAGCTTATGGCACAGTTTGGCTCAGTGATGAAAGACCACATCCACAAGATTAAATGTGAACCATCACACCACAGGTACTTGGGCAAAACCATCCAGAATGAGTTGATTGAATGCATCAGTGGAAAGATTCTCTCACCAATGGTGCAAGAAATAAAGAAATGCAAATACTTTTCTCGCGCAATTCTCCAGCGCGCAGGCGCCTGGCTGTTCTCACGGGAAGCGCATTTCTCAGCGCCGGTCAGCCCGCGATTCTGCTTTCTCCGCTTGTTGTATTTAACCGTGAACGCACCTCGCCTCGCAACCTCAGCCTGAACCATTATTAACCCCGCTGCGTCACTTCCTTCTATTACTGTTTAATCTATTTTCATCAGACCATTGTTCAAAACCGGCAAATCTGACGTGAAAAGATTTTTATTATAGACGGAAGTTTCAAAACGGTAACTTAACACAAACTAGGGTTATGGCGAAGTGCTCTATTCTAACTAGTCCTGTTTGATTGCTGTGGTAACAGTGATTTCAGGTGGTAGAGAAGTCGTTATGCGCAGATTGCTAGTAGGATCTCGACTTTAGTCTTCTTTCACTTTAAGCGCATGCTCCATGACGTCTTTACAGCGATTTCAACCACTCCGCTCCAGCGTTTCCGTGTTTTCCTGAAAGGGCTTCGTGTAGACGAGATAAACATAAGTACCGGATCCAAAAATGTTTCCGGATTCCGGCAATCCAGGTTACTTATGGAAGTCAGTAAATACATACATTACATACATACATATATACATGCATGCATAAATAAATAGATAGCCAGATAGATAGATAGATAAATTACAGTTCATATAGAATGAATAGGGGATTATTTCAGTTTTCTTTTTGGTTTTAGGCAGTGGTGGGAAGTAACAAAGTAGAAATACTTTGTTACTGTACTTAAGTAGATTTTTCACATATCTGTACTTTACTTGAGTATTTATTTTCCTGAAGACGTTTAACTTTTACTCGCTACATTTGAGCACAAATAGCTGTACTTTCTACTTCTTACATTCTCAAAACTGGCTCGTTACTTGAGCAGCGGAGGTTGGCGGAACGTGCACCTTTACGCACGGCGCACCTCTCTCTCGCCTTCTCGCTCCTGCAGGAGCTCGGTTCAGTCTTTATTATTAGGGCCCAGGCACTGACAGACATGTGGCCCTATTAAAATTGTAAGGATTATTATTCAGGCAAATGAATTGGCTTTTTGAGGGCTTTTATAAGGTGACTTTACATAATTTTTTGAAGGTATTCCTTTTTCGATTCACATTCGTTTTCCCTTTCCTGCTTCGTGTCAACATCTGCACATAAATACATAGCTCGAAGCAGCAAGTGGTTAACTTTTCTTAAAGACAATATTGGAAAAAGTTGGTTTAAACAAAAACTGTTGGCAAATAGACTATCATTGGTTGGCCGTGTCTACTTAGTCTTACACGTCCACGTAAACAAAACAAACAGATTTAAAACAAGTCGAGATGGAAAAACAAACAACACAACCAATTATATAAGCAAACGCAAAAACAACTTTCAGCCAACACAACCAAAAACAAACACTGTGTCATGGACTACTACTACTGCATATTCACGCACACAATTCATTTTTTTAATGGACCTCCCAAATGGAACCCTGGGTAATCAGGCCCAGTTTTCCACTCACTATAATGCCAATAGAATTTTGTGCAAAGATATTATATATATATATATTGCCAATTTTAATCCTTAGACGCCCTTTGTGCTGACTCAACACAACTTAGAAGCTGTTGAGTCTTGTGTATGTATTGTACAAACTGGCTAATGTGTACAACTTCAAGCACGGTTGTGTCTTAACTTTGCCGTCCCTACAGGCAAGATACCCTACAGGTGTATTGTCACCCTGCTGGAAACAAATGCAAACACAACCCCAGGCCCATTCAGTTAAGATAGTCTCATGATAAATAAACAGGCTTACATGTAGATGCATGGACAAGCTGGCGGGCAGTTATACAGGCAGGTAAACATCCAGGCAGTTAAAATGCAAAATACAGCTAATAGACACAAAAGGTTCATTTGGTCTATTAGTGTTCTTAGGTAGAATCAAGAGGCACTTGTTTATTCTGTTGTGTTGATTCTTTGTTGTCGCTAGAAGTTCAGATGCACTTGTCCAATACTATTTTAACCTCAGCATCTCGGGTTCAAAATTTGTAAAATTATACATTATATATATAGTGTTGTTATAATTTTTTAGTCAGTTGAAATAAAATTTGGTACTTGTACTTTTACTTTTGATACTTAAGTAAATTTCAACACCAGATGATTTTGATACTTAAGTACATTTAATATGAGCAACTCTAAGACTTTAACTCAAGTCATTTTCTGACGGGTGACTTTTACTTTAACCGGAGTCACTTTCAAGTAAGATATCTGTACTTTTACTCAAGTATGGCTTTCAAGTACTTTATACACCACTGTTTTTAAGAATGTTATGTCGCATACGTAGACAGCATAAACAGGCAGTTGTGAGAGGAAACCAGACCCGGCCATTTATAGTCTCCCTGCCAGTCCTACAGAAGGGACAAACTGGACAAACACATGACGTCTGAGCATCACAGAATAGCCTGTCAGCGCCGAAATCCAATGTACAGTTCAAAATCATTAAAAGAAACACATTAACATCATGATTCCTTTAAGTTTTTGTGTCCGTGTTTGTCTCTCCCCCCCCCCCCCCAAAAGCTGTAAACCTAGGGGAAACACTGAAAGTTATTTCATTCACCAACCCATTTGACTTGACTGCGTTACACTGATTCTTATTCTGCAGAAACAGATTTACTAATATGATGATAGATGAAGCCATAGGTTTTGTTGTTTCAAGGTTACTTACCTCCAGTTCATGGTAAAGTTTGCGACCATCCGGAGCAGCTGCAGCGCTAGCCTGTTAGCACTGGCGGCTAGCATGTCGCGGCTAACCGGTTAGCATCTCGTGGTTAGCCTAGCGCCGTAGCCTAAGCTAACCAGGAAATGTTGCAGTCGCTGAGCTGTGAGTCTTCACTCACGCTCCTCGTCCATGCCCATTGATTGGTTAGCGAGGAACTAGGAGGCGTAAGCACCGGCAAGATGGCGCCGGGGGAACGCCTCCTACGAGCCTCATTCTCACCCTGTAGAAACCAATGGGTGACGTTATGGACCCTCTGTCTATTTATATATACAGTCTATGGTGCCAAGGAGAAAGGTAAATTCTTAAATCCTGTTCTTAGCCAAGAATGAATCCCAAATAAGAACACTTTCATGAATGCCAGAATTGCCCCGGGCACTTTAGTGGAGTAAAGAAGAAAAGATGAACCATTGTCATTGAAAGCCTTCCTACTCCCTGTCGCATAGTTCTTTAAGGATTTTACAGAGGCGGGTATATCAAAAATGATATGTTAATTTATTCTTCATTATACAAAAAAGACATGAGTAAAATATTGAAGGCCAGCCAGTCATAAATTACACCAGGGGCGCACAGATAAAGCCAATAGCTAGTGCAACAACACTGCAAATATTTTACTCGTTAAGGAAGAAAAATACGGCAACTTGTCAACAAGTGAGGAATACTGGTGAAAATCCAAGTGTTGTATTGTCAACTTTAGCGAATGGATTGTATGTAATTTTTCTAAGTTAGCTAACGCTAGCTAGCCAGTGACGTGTGACGCTCCTTGTTATTGCCATTCAGTCGAAACATCAGGCTATCTTTAGCAAAACATAGTGCAAGTTCAGCTGTACCGCAATTTGCGTCATTTTCATTGTGTCATGAAATTGAAATTTGAGAAATTATAACAAGGTTGGTTTTGGTGTATTAATTAGACATGATTCAACTAATCAAGAGCTATGCATCTTGGAATGAAAAGAGTTTGTCAGGCTGTCCAAATTCACCCAAATGCTTAATAACTACATAATAGCTACATTTAACAAATAATGATAATACATACTTTTGTTATATCATTTTAGATTCACTTTTAAAATATCTGGCACCACCTGCTGCATCAATTGACGAGGAACAGCCAAGCACCTCAGCTGTGCCAGCATCCTCAGGTGAGTGCGATGTTTCAACAGATTTTCCTGATGATAAATAATTTAATATAAAAGGGACATATGTCGTGCCATTTCTAATCCAGCCAATATATTGCTCTTGTGTGTTCTCTCTATATGTATATGTCCAGAACCACTGCAAGGAACTTCAGACACGCGTGTTGTATCTCTTTCTGATTGAACCACTGATTCCACACATACACTCTTCTTAGGTGTGTGCCTCATGAATGTAAAGATTGTTAGCATATACTTCATTGTCCTTATGTTAAATTTATTTCAGTTGGCTCAAGGATGTTCTCTTTAAAACAATATGAGGATACGCTTTACATGAATTAATCTACATGAACCATTCATAATGCAGTCATACAGTAACATTACATTGTAATTACATATCTCATTTGGAAACATTTATTAAATACTGTAATATGTATGTGTATATACTGTATATACATATATATGGAGCCAACCATGTGCTCCATACTGTACCAGCGTAATTTACAGCTGTTTTAAAACTACAACAATTATGTGAGATGAGAAATAGTGCTTTTCGCGTGCCCTCCAGATGCAGCAAGCAAACAGACGCTCCACTATCAACCGATCCGGCTGACTGGCCTGCACATCTCACAAACACAATAAGGACAGAATTTGTTCGGAGAGGACCAAATCAGGTACACCTGATTTCATTTTTCCATGGAGAGATGATGGGAGAAGTTGCCACCACCAGTACTTCAGCAGGACCTTAATAAATGGAGAAAGGATAAAAAAAAAATTGGTTGACATATTCAAAAAGAAAACAGTCTTTTTTGTTTTTGTTTTCAACTTTTCTCCCCAAAACAATTTTTTTTAACAAATGGAGAACTGTCTGATTGGAAAAATGCAAGTGCTGCTCTAAACAGCCACGAAAACAGTCCGGAACACCTGAACAATTTGGCGTCATGGAAAGAATTGGCAGTTCAAATAAAACAAGGTACAACCATGGACAAACAAGAGCAGGCCCTCTTAGAGGCAGAGCAGAGTCGGAGGAGAGCAGTGCTGACAGGACTGGTTGCTATTGTACAGTCGCTGGCTGTGAAAATATGGCATTTAGAGGAAACACAGAAATACTCCACTCTCCTTCAAATGGAAACATTTTGAAAGAAGTTGAGCTTATGGCACAGTTTGACCCAGTGATGAAAGACCACATCCACAAGATTAAATGTGAACCATCACACCACAGGTACTTGGGCAAAACCATCCAGAATGAGTTGATTGAATGCATCAGTGGAAAGATTCTCTCAACAATGGTGCAAGAAATAAAGAAATTCAAATACTTTCTCCTCATTTTAGATTGCACCCCGGATGTTAGCCACATTGAACAGCTGTCAGTAGTGATATGAATTTTGACATTGGAAGAAGACCCCCAGGTTAAAGAGCACTTCATGGAATTCCTAGTAGCAGAGGAGTCCACTGGTGAAAGTTTGTCTGCCCTGATTTTGAAGAGGGTGGAGGAGTTGGAGATTGCCTTTGATGACTGCAGAGGACAGTCGTATGACAACGGGGCAAATATGAGAGGAAAGAACAAGTGAGTACAGGCCAGGCTACTGCAACTGAACCCAAGAGGTTTGTTTGTGCCGTGTGGGGCACATATACTCAATTTGGTCAATTCTGATGCTGCCAAAAGCTCCAAAGATGCCATATTATTTGTTAGTATTGTGCAGAAGCTATACTGCTTGTTTTCTGCCTCTACACAGAGATGGGCCATCCTCAAGAAAAATGTCAACCTTTCGCTCAAAATGTGGTCAGAAACCAGATGGGAGAGCAGAGTGAAAGCTGTGGGACCTCTGCGATATGAAGCCACAGCTGTAAGAGAGGCACTGCTTGAGGTTAGAATCCAGGCCAAAGACCCAATCATCAGGATTGAAGCCCAGTCTCTGGCAGAAGAAGTGGGGTCATTCTGCTTTTCACTGTGCACAGTGGTCTGGTATGATGTGTTGATTCAAATTCAGCAGGTGAGCAATGCTGTCCCAAACAATGCAAGTGGATGTAGCAGTAAGTACTGAAAAAGACTGAAAAAGCTCTTGAGTCCTACAGAGCCACAGGCTTTGTGGCTTCACAAACATCAGCCAAGGCCATATGTGAAGACATGAATGTGGACGCTGTCCTTGTGTAAAGAGGCTAAAGTCCACAAAGAGACACTTCTCAGTGAACTTGACTAAATACACTAGGGCCAGCCCTGTTTGTAAACACGGCGTAATACGAGTTGTCTGTTCCGCGATCAACACGTAAACTATAAAGAGCGCTTTGAGGCCGAACCCCCTCCAGAACTCGTTAGCTGGCTTTTCCCGGTGAAACCTTCCACTCACTGCTGTCGACATGGAGAGTCTGCTCCGTGCATTGGCCGTGCTGGCCGTGTTGTTCGTGGGGTTGTTCCAGCACGGAGCTGTTGTGGCCTTCCGGCCGTACACATCTGTGCTGACTGTGCCAAACGGAGCGCCATGGGGAACATGGACGTGGCCCGACATGTGTCCTCCCCATTTCTTTGCTGTTGGCTTCAGTACCAGGGTAAAGACACTGATTTCTAACATTTTTCACAGTTATTTTTTATTTAACTTCAACCTACCGAGGTAAATAAAATAACTTTCCATTGCTTAGTCCAATACTAACTTTTGCTTTCCATGTAGTTCACTGGCTGAAAAGCTGAAGGCCTTTATCTCATTGGACATTCTGCTTGTTCATAATTCATGTATTCTACATTTTAAATTCTTCATCACTTATATATATATATATATAATTGTTGATTTAGTTATTCAACAAATTTTGACCTCAAATGTAGAACTGAAGATTGTGTTTTTATCATTTTCGTGACTTTTGTTTTTCTTTATCTGAAGGTAAAATAGGAAACTTTTGATTGATCATAAGAATCCTTATTATGTACAGAGAACTATTTACAACAACCAGAGATGCATTTACTTCCTGTTGTACCAGATACTAAGCTGCTCTTCACCTGCTGTGACCTGTGACATCACGTGCGCTTGTTGCTGGTGCAGCAATTAAACAAAAGAAAAACTAGTTTAATCTGATCTGCTTCTGGGAACTGAACTCTGTTTCCTCAGGTGGAGGCCAAACAGGGCAGTGGCGACGACTCGGCCATGAACGGCATCCGCCTCATCTGCGCCAAAGACGAGCAACGGAGCTCCACGTCCACTGTGAATTCTCACCCTGGCCAGTAAGTAAATGAAACCAAACATTGGTGCTGATAATAATGATCATAAAAAAGAGAAGTGATTTACAAAGATGTGACAGATTCCGAGAAATGATGATAACCAGTCAGATTATTAGAAAACTCGACATAGAACCAATAAAAATGTGCCTTTTCACACGGAGTAGTTGTGAAATATATAAAAACTCATGTGACCCAGATGTAAATTCACTTGATTTTCAGTTGTTGCATGTAACAAACATTATGTAAACTGCTCTGTCACATTATGGTTTTCTTACTTTAATTTCTTTAAACTACAGCTGTCCCTGTGTGGAGAGCTGGTATTTAGCAGCAGGGAATCTGAATTTATCAGTAGAAACTCTTTATTTCTTTGAGTCACTGAGGTGTTTTTTATCAATGTCTTATCAATGTCTTTCTTCAATTATTCACCTCGTCAAATCGTATGTCTCAGTGGAACCAACCTGTCGGTCCTGTGAAGGTTAAATAAGAATAAAATTTTAAAAAATGTGTTTTGGAAGCAGCAGGAAGCTGGAGACAGTTTCCACATCATGGAAATCAAAACATTCTTTCTCCAGGATTTTGAGTTCAGGGTTCAGATGTTGAAACGTCTCGACTTTGTGTTTCCAAACCAAACCTTGGCTCTTATTCAGATTTGATTCACTCTGCTGTGTTTCCTGCTCTTGTCTCCAGCTGGGGCGACTGGTCCAACGCTCAGTACTGCCCCAGTGGCGTGCTCACCTCTTTCCAGCTCCGCGTGGAGGGCCGTCAGGGTGGCGGTGACGACTCCGCCGTCAACAACATCAAGTTCCGCTGCAGCAGTGACCACGTGCTGGAGGGCACCGGCCTGGACTGGGGGGAGTACGGCGAATGGAGCCAGGTTTGTGTCAACGGAGGAATCTGCGGCATCGAGACCAAGATAGAGGAAGAACAGGGGGAAGGGGACGACTCCGCCCTCAACGACGTGCGCTTCCATTGCTGTGCCGGAGCCTAGCAGGTAATTAAATTAAGGCCCAGAAAGAGCTGAGAGACTCAAAGTAATTACCTCTGCCAATGTTATAAAACTTGTAAATGGAATTGAGATAAAAGCACAGTTTGGTTTAACAGTTGAAAGATGTTTGTGACATTATTCAAATGTTGTTAAGTTCATAATCCTGTGACTCTGTTTCTGAATTTTTGCTTTATGTTCGTTTTATCGACAGCAATTTATAGGTTAGCAGCATGGTCCACTCACCTGTGATTGACTGGTGAGCAGCTTGGTCCGCCCCTCCTCCGTCACCCTGAATTAAACAATGATTAATAATAAAGTGCTCATTTGAATCGCTGCTGTTTCTGTGACATTTTTTCTCAGAATTTCAAGTCTCTAATTAGGTTTTATTTCCTTTTATTAAAAACACAAACACTGAGATCTGAGATTTTAGCCGACAACTAACTGACAGTTATTAATATTTAGCTTTCAAGAGAAAGTTTCAAGTGTCGGCTTCGGCAAATAAGACAAAAAGATGAAGGAGCTATTTTTTACATCATCAGCACGAGAGCGGCGTGTTTTCACTTCCTGTCTGATGAACCAATGAGCTCACGGTAAAGTCAGATTAAGCTGTAGGCGCTGACACGGGCGTTTCCCACAATTCCTGCTGGAACTGAAGTAATTAGAAAATGACGTGAGGGTTATTAATTAATTTACAGTTTAAGGCCTGACAAAGTTTGATAAGAAACCGATTGGCATAGCATAACCAGGAGTCAGGTGGTGCAGGATTTTAAAGGTCATCAATAACATCTTCAAAAATAATAGGCAGCTGGTGCAAAAACACTAAAACTGACTAATTATGATCAATTGCACTGGTGTTCCATTGATTGTGATCTAATTCTAATGGTCCACTAATCATTTCCCCACTAGATGGCAGTGCTGTAACAAGTTGAGCTGCCCATCATCTCTCTTAAAACCTGTGACTTTTATGACTCCACACATGAAAATATAGATTAATGATTTCATGGAGGCAGTGAACTCTACTTCAATCAGTCTGGAGATGTTGAACCTCTGGTGCAACCACGCTGTCCAGCAGAGAGACGCCCTCTGGGCACAAAGGCCCGAGCTCTGCACCGACTCGACCTGGACACTGTACCACGTCCTGTGACAGCAGAGTTATCGATTGTTGAACAACAGATAATAGACTCCGTTTTGATAGTTAGTATAGAGCTGGAATAATTAGAGGATTAATTGATGTGGATCAGAAGAAACTTAAGAAATGTAGTCACATTTGAAGAAAAAAATGACAATTCCTGTTTTTGTCTTCTCAGATATCGATGTGCTACTTTGCCACAGAAACACTAGAAAGACAGTAGAGTGAATATCTTGATCTTCAGTGTCTCCCTCGGTTGAAAGGGATTTATAAAGGGTATTTTTACCTCTGTGAGTGAATTTCCACATAACTTGGAGTAAGAATGACACATGGGCAAAGAAAGAACCCATAAAAGTTTGGATCTGAACAAAGGTGGATCATTTGTTCTACTTTCTGTAACATTCGCAAGATATTTTTTGAAGACAATTTTTCAATCCTAGGCAATAATGTATGAATATTGATATTAATATTGAGGTTTAAAGCGTCATACAGTTTCATAAAGATGTGGAGACAGCAACTAATCTATCATTTTTTTATTTGTATAGCCCATATTCACATATCTCAATTTGTCTAAGAACAAGGTGCAATAAATCATTCCTTTTATTTGGCTCTAGTCTTTACTCAACTAAATGTCAAACATCCTCTTGTTCCAACTTTTCTCCTTTTTCTGTCACTATATAACTTACTTTCATAGTTTTAGTTTGAAGACTTTGCTTCTGGTTTTTTCAGTATTTCCTTGAAATAATATTGACGTAATGTTAATGACTTGATGGATTATTTTGCATTACCTTGCAATATAACAGTGTGAACAACATGACTGTAAACAACCATCAAATTGCATCCCACTCAGTCAGGGGCTCGTGCTGTGATTATCATCTTTGCTCTATAGGTGGCAGCAGTGAGTCGTGATAGAATCTCAGCCACATGATCCTCTGCAGTGTTTTCGAGGTTGTCATTGAATCACAGGCCTTGATTGGCTTGTGTTGTAAAGGAAGTTCCATCAGAATGTGAAATGTTTGGGAGGAACGAGACACCTGCAACATGGAGCAGAGCCTGATCCTGCTGCTGCTGATCTGTTCTCCTAGAGCCGGTCAAGGTAAGCTTCTAAAGAAACACTTTAATGTCAGGAGGCATCTAGAGTTCTGTATTCAGGTGCACATGAAGAATACGAACATTTCATGGAAAAGTAGGTATTTTGTTCACCTGCTTGTGTTTCGACTGGACCCAGAAACACCACAGTCAAACCTTTAGCAGCAGTTTGGATGGTGTCTGGTGTCTGAGGCCTCAGTTCAGCTCGGGCACAGACACCACATCTGCTCTCTGGACTCTTTCTGAGACAGAGTTGACAGTTGTTTTGTTTAAAGAGTTCAAAAGTCCCCCTATGAAAGGCAAAGAAAGAAATCAATATTAAAGTTCTGCCCTCAACTGGACTTGAATTCCCCACATCCGAGTCACCGTCCCACAGCTCTACCTACTGATCCATCACGTTGTTGTTCTAAATCATTGACAGTTTTATCTGTAAAATGAAAACTTTTTGAGAATCCCAAGACTTCCATGAACAACCAGATATCTTTTTTATTGGTGAGAGTTAAGAAATGTGGCCGTGGCAGTGGTTTAGGACTTATTGTTCATTTTGCTCTTTCCAGGAATTTCGGTCAAAATTAACATGACACCCAATGGAAGTCTGTGCCGGAAATAATTCCTAAATTTTTCGTGGCAGACGGAAGCACGGGTCCAAGAGATTTGAGAGTGGGGTTTTTGTGTTTGCTCATAAATAATCTCATAACAAATAATTTCTTATTTATTCATCACACCGAGCCGGCTGACTACGAGGTGCGGACCGTCCTCCACTGCAGCGTCTTGGGCTTCAACCCTCAGAAAGTAACAAAAACAAGAAAACACAGCTCACTCACTGCCAAACAATCACAGACACACTAACAATAAAACAACTAACAACTACAAAATCATACAAAAACACAGTTTAGAATATAACTATAGCAATTTGCGAAAATACGACAAAATATCACACGCGCACCACCACTCCACCAACAAACTCCCAGCATGCACCTGGAGAGAGAGAGAGAGAGAAAACGTTGATCCAGTAGGTGGCGCTATCACTAACACTACATACACACTAATAGGTTTCTTCAGGTCAGGGCTCTGTTCATGTGATAGAATTTTGGGGTCAACTGCTCAGACTTCATTTTCACACTTTAGGTGGCGCTATAACCAAGAGTCAATATTGAAGTTGAGTGCAATTGGACATGTGAGAAAAAATTAATATTTTTTGGCTTCAGTTGGTTTTGAACTCACTGATCCAATCTCATTGTTGTTCTAAATCATTGACAGTTGTTAACTTAAAGAGTTCAAAAGTCCCCCACTGAAAGGCAAAGAAAAAAAATCAATATTAAAGTTCTGCCCTCAACTGCACTTGAATTCCCCACATCCGAGTCACTGTCCCACAGCTCTACCTACTGATCCATCACGTTGTTGTTCTAAATCATTGACAGTTTTATCTGTAAAATGAAAACTTTTTGAGAATCCCAAGACTTCCATGAACAACCAGATATCTTTTTTATTGGTGAGAGTTAAGAAATGTGGCCGTGGCGGTGGTTTAGGACTTATTGTTCATTTTGCTCTTTCCAGGAATTTCGTTCAAAATTAACATGACACCCAATGGAAGTCTGTGCCGGAAATAATTCCTAAATTTTTCGTGGCAGACAGAAGCACGGGTCCAAGAGATTTGAGAGTGGGGTTTTTGTGTTTGCTCATAAATAATCTCATAACAAATAATTTCTTATTTATTCATCACACCGAGCCGGCTGACTACAAGGTGCGGACCGTCCTCCACTGCAGCGTCTTGGGCTTCTACCCTCAGAAAGTGGCCATCCAGCCGAGAAAATACGGCTCACTCACCGCCAAACAATCACAGACACACTTACAATTCTACAAACTTACAACTACACAATTATACAAAAACACAGTTTATATAACTCTAGCAATTTGCGAAAATACGACACACTCTCACCACCACTCCCCCAACAAACTCCCAGCATGCACCTGGAGAGAGAGAGAGAGAGAGAGAATGTTGATCCAGTAGCTGGCGCTATCACTAATACTGTATTCACACTAATAGGTCTCTTCAGGTCCGGGCTCTGATCTTGTAACCGAATTTTGGGGTCGATTGCTCACACTTAATTTTCACACTTAATTTTCACACTATAGGTGGCGCTATTACAATGAGTCAATATTAAAGTTGATTGCAATTGGAAATGTAGGAAAAAAATAATATTTTTTGGCTTCAGTTGCTTTTGAACTCACTGATCCAATCACATTGCTGTTCTAAACCATTGACAGTTGTTAACTTAAAGAGTTCAAAAGTCCCCCTCTGAAAGGCAAAGAAAAAAATCAATGTTAAACAGGTAAGTTTCTTCCTCTTCTTGTATTCAGTCTATTTCAGATTATTTTATTCAAATCATATAACTAATAATTTCTCATACGTTTTTATTTACTTTACTTTATTACTTTATTTGTGCATTTTGACAAGTCAACATCACCGATGTGGTTTTCTTGGTGAAAAACGTATTCAACATGAAGCTCAACACCTTGTACGACTCTGGGGTCAGGAAGTACGAGGACTTTGAAGAATTTGGCATGAAAAACGCAAAACATTACAACACTCAGGATTGGAAAATGGCCTTGAGAAGAATTCAAGTGGAAATTCTCTGCAGATACAAAACGAGGCTGTTCAGACGGAGCACGCTGGACAGAACAGGTACATTTCTGTGTTTTCTACTGAAGAAGGTTATTATGGGTCGAACACTTTCACTTCCTTGGCTTCATTTGCCTCTAGGTCTCTCTCCCTGTGCTTTAATTCAATGGATTAAATAAAGTGACTCTGTCTTCTGCAGGTCATTGAGCTGCTGATGTTTTGCTCTGATCTTCTCCACACTCCAGGGCCGCCGGTTGTCAGGGTCCATCACACCGAGCCGGCTGACTACTTGGGGGCGGACCATCCTCCACTGCAGCGTCTTGGGCTTCTACCCTCAGAAAGTGAAGGTTAGCTGGCTGAGGGACGGGATGGAGGTCAGGCGCCCAGGAGGGGGGAGAGGGTGAAAAAGTTTTCCCACAGAGAAAGTATCAAGGGTAGGAATGTAGCCATCTTACACTGATGACGTCATCTGGAGCCAGAGTCTGAGCAGGAGCAGTCGGGGGAAGAAGCCGAGGCCGATGAGTGAGTCTCAGCTGTCAGTCATGACCTTACTCTCCTGTTTTGATAGCTTTTAGAGGCTGTTCACCTCAAATTACTTTCACTTCATATCTGACGATAAAGTTTATCTCTGCATATCCAAGAAAAACAAATGTGTGTTTACTCTCTTAATCTCTTTCCTGGCCCGGCTTGTTTAATCTATGTATAGACTGTAATACATGTAGTTTACAGGAGGCTGTTGGTCCTTGGAGAAATGTCCTATTGACCCATTGATTCTGAGCTCTCTGGAGATGTGGAAATGTTAAATCCACATCAGTTCCACTTCGTCTGCGTCTCTGTAAATGATTCAAGCTCAATAAGTAAATGAAAAACGGTAAAAGTTTGTTTTATTGTCCTGCAGCTCAGAGATCATTTATACTGGGAAACTGTGTTTGCAGTCATGAGGATGAACTGGTTCCTAACAAATGATCATAAGAATCCTGATTATGTACAGAGAACAATTTACAACAACCAGAGATGCATTTACTTCCTGTTGTACCAGATACTAAGCTGCTCTTCACCTGCTGTGACCTGTGACATCACGTGCGCTTATTGCTGGTGCAGCAATTAAACAAAAGAAAAACTAATTTAATCTGATCTGCTTCTGGGAACTGAACTCTGTTTCCTCAGGTGTAGCCCTACATATACGCTGAGGACAACACGGCCATGAACGGCATCCGCCTCATCTGCAGCAAAGACGGGAAATGGAGCTTGACTCACACTGTGGAGTCTCACACTGGCTTGTAAGTGTTCTGTTCTATGCACGCGAGCTAACGCTAGCCAGGAAGCCGGGGAGCCGGTGAGATGATGGTGGGGGGTGGTCCAAGGCCACGTAGCGAGACTATGAGGTATTTTCGGGACGTAATCCCATTCGACGCCATCTAGCGTATCGTTTCTGACATAGAGGAACCACAACAAATCGCGGGAGTTCATAATCCTGTGACTCTGTTTCTGAATTTGTGCTTTGTGTTTTTTTTATTGACAGTGATTGGTAGGTGAGCAGCTTGGTCCGCCCCTCCTCCGTCACCCTGAATTAAACAATGATTAATGATAAAGTGCTCTTTTGAATTGCTGCTGTTTTTCTGTGACGTTTTTTCTCAGAACTTCAAGTCTCTGATTAGGTTTCATTTCCTTTTATTAAAAACACAAACACTGAGATCAAAGTTCAGCCGACAACTAACTGACAGTTATTAATATTTAGCTTTCAAGAGAAAGTTTCAAGTGTCGGCTTTCGGAAAATAAGACAAAAAGATGAAGGAGCCATTTTTACATCATGTCGTCACCTCATCAGCACGAGAGTGGCGTGTTTCCACTTCCTGTCTGATGAACCAATGAGCTCACGGTAAAGTCAGATTAGGCTGGAGGCGCTGACACGGGCGTTTCCCACAATTCCTGCTGGAACTGAGGTAATTAGGAAATGACGAGAGGGGGTATTAATTAATTTACAGTTTAAGGCCTGACAAAGTTTAATTAGACACCGATTGGCATAACATAACCAGGAGTCAGGTGGTGCAAGATTGTAAAGGTCATCAATAACATCTTCAAAAATAATAGGCAGCTGGTGCAAAGTCACTTAAACTGACTAATTATGATCAATTGCACTGGTGTTCCATTGATTGTGATCTAATTCTAATGGTCCACTAATCATTTCAGTGCTCGAAACCATCAGGAACAATCTGAATCCTGTTTATTTCCCCACTAGATGGCAGTGCTGCTACAAGTGGAGCTGCCCATCACCTCTCTAATAACCTGTGACTTTTATGACTCCACACATGAAAATATAGAATTATGATTCCATGGAGGCAGTGACCTTTACATCAATCAGTCCGGAGATGTTGAACATCTCATCACCGTTGTCCCGATGGCCCTCCACGCGGAGCTGGAAAGAGCTGAGCACGCCACCCGGGCAGTACTGAGGTAGAGACAAGTCGCCTCAGCTGGAGACGAGAGCAGGAAAGACAGCAGAGTGACTCAAATCTGTTTAAGAGCCAAGGTTCGGTTTTGAAACACAAAGTCGAGACATCTGGGTCACATGAGTTTTTATACATTTCCCAACTAATCCCTGTGAATTTAATTAGTTCTATTTCGAGTTTTCTTATCATCTGATAAGTTATCATCATTTCTCGGAACATCTTTGTAAATCACTTGTCTTTTTTTATGATCATTATTATCAACACCAATGTTTGGTTTTATATTATTAGGGCCCGAGCACCTCCGGTGGGAGGCCCTATTGAAATTGTAAGGATTATTCTGAGCGTAGTGAATGGGCTTTTTGAGGGCTTTCCCATGCTTAAAAATGTTTTAAATTTTGCAGTAAGGTAGAAATGTGTGAAAATTTACGTATACTGGAGTATTTGGAAATAGGCGTGGCAAAATAGCTCAACAGCACCACCTACGGATAAGCCCCTCATTTAGCATTCACCGATCCTCACGAAAAAAAAAAAGCTTGTGTATCATGACCAGACGCACAAAAAAGTCTCTCAGTGCATTATGAAAAACGGAACAGGAAGCCCGCCATTTTGGATTTAGTGGCCATTTTGGCCATATTCCACGTTTTTACTTTGATGTATTTGTCGTAGAGCTTTCATCGGATCAACTTAAAATTTAGACGAGTGTCATCACAACAATATGGAGATCTAAAGTTATCAAAATAATCAACTTTTCGTCAGAGCGTGTGACCGTGGCGTTGCGTCAAAGTGTGATTAAACGCCATCAAAACACGGGCGTCTGTATCTCGAACATATTTGGTCCAATCAAGTCCAAACTAGACACATAAGACAAGAGTCTCGACCTGATGACATCGACACAGAAATTGTGACTTAAAATCACAGCGCCCCCTGGTGGCAGCAGAAAATGTCTTGGTACGTCTTAGACTTGGATATACCTCCTCATCCACTTTGCGCAACCATGTCAAACTATGTCTAATGGGTCTCAAGACATTGATAATGAATATATAAAATTACTGGGACTTTTCGTCAAACGCCATATTAATGGCGTGGCATCAAAGTTTATCAACTCGCCATGACACGAAATTACTATAACTTCCGTGTTCATTGGTCCATCTCCCTCAAACTACATGTGTGTATCAACAGCCCCCCCAGAAGACTGTCAGATGGGTTTAAGGAATGGGCGTGGCAAAATAACTGACTAGCGCCCCCTAAAGGGCAGCCCCGGCACTACGATTGGCCTACTTCTACAAAAATCGACGGGGACATGTTTCTTTTCATGACAAAGAAATAAGTCTCTTGGATAGATATGCTAGAGTAAACAGGAAGCCCGCCATTTTGGATTTGGTGGCCATTTTGGCCATTTTCCGCATATATACTTTTCGTAGGGCTTTCATCAGATCAACTTAGAATTTAGATGAGTCAATCAATCAATCAATCAAGTTTTATTTGTATAGCCCACATTCACAAATAACAATTCGTCTCATGGGGCTTTAACATTGTGTGACATCCTCTGTCCTTAACCCTCAACAAGAGTAAGGAAAAACTACTAAAAACCCTTTTCACAGGTAAAAATATGTAGAAACCTCAGAGAGAGCCACATGTGAGGGATCCCTCTCTCAGGACGGACAGAAGTGCAATAGATGTCAGGTGTAAGAAAACATCATCAGGATTTTTAGCAGCATCCATTAGGCTAAACATTTTTCAATACTATGTGTCAGGCAGTCCCGCTGCAATCACAGTCTCTGGCCAGCAGCAAGACCACGATCCAGCATCAGGATGGGATCCACTATAATCCACAGTCATTGTCCACCGCCGCCAGTTAGAATCCATTATCAGCTGCCGCCTCGGTCGTGGTCCCTCATCATCCGATGCCAACGCGACAAAGGATCCTCCATTACAACGACGATCAGCTGGCACGATACAGAATCCACCGAACTGGATCCACCATTGCGACCTCCGACACGCGATCCACAATCATAATCCATGGTGCGGCCACAGCTGTGGCCCTGCATCCGCGGGCGCTAAGGCACAGAAACTCCGGGAAAATGGGTCAAGTTAGTAACATGTACTGATCAGATAAGAATTATCTTGATGTGATAAATATGGAGAAAAGGAAGGAGAAGCAGGAAAGAGAAGCTCCGTGTGTCTTGTGTCATAAATTCCCTGTGCGTCTTAGCATCATCAGGGGTTTTTGCCATTTAATCAAATTTGGAACATCGCACTAATTAGCTCTAACTATAAGCTTTATAAAAAAGGAAGGTTTTGAGTCTACTTTTAAACGAACAGAGCGTGTCTGCCTCCCTAACTGAAAGTGAGAGATTATTCCACAGCAGTGGGGCTTGATGGCTAAAAGCTCTGGCTCCTACTCTACTTTTAGAGACTTTAGGGACAACAAGTAAACCTGAGTTCTGGGATCGGAGTGCTCTAGTAGGTTGATATGGAACTAACATCTCTTTAAGGTAAAGAGGTGCCATATCATTAAGGGCCTTGAAGGTGAGGAGGAGAATTTTAAATTCTATTCTAGATTTAACAGGAAGCCAGTGTAGCGATGCTAATACTGGAGAAATGTGCTCTCTTTTCTTAGTTCTCGTCAGGACACGTGCTGCGGCATTTTGGACCAGCTGCAGAGTCTTTAACGACTTGCTGCTGGAGCCTGATAATAATGAATTACAATAGTCCAGTCTCGATGTAACAAAGGCGTGGACTAGTTTTTCTGCATCTTTTTGCGAAAGGACATGTCTGATTTTTGAGATATTACGCAAGTGGAAAAACGCGGTCCTAGAAATTACTTTTAAGTGACTATTAAAGGACAAATCAGGATCGAAGATCACTCCCAAGTTCCTGACTGTGTCATTGGAAGCAAGGGCAATGTCATCTAGCGCAGCTATATCATTAGATAATGTATCTCTAAGGTGTTTAGGGCCGAGTATTATAACCTCTGTTTTATCTGAGTTTAATAAGAGAAAATTGCGGGTCATCCAGGTTTTTATGTCCTTGAGACATGCTCGAAGTTTAGTTAATTGATTACTTTGATCAGGTTTTATTGACAAATATAACTGGGTGTCATCCGCATAACAGTGAAAATTTACCGAGTGTGTCCTGATAATGTTTCCTAGTGGAAGCATATATAATGAGAATAAAATTGGGCCGAGCACAGACCCCTGTGGGACACCATGGTTAACTTTGGTGCGCACCGATGACTCATCATTGATTTGAACGAATTGGGAGCGATCAGCAAAATAAGATTTAAACCAGTTTAAGGCCGTTCCTTTAATGTTAATTAACTGTTTTAGTCTCTCTAATAAAATTTGATGGTCAATTGTGTCGAATGCTGCACTGAGATCTAACAGAACGAGGACAGACACAAGTGTCTTCACAACAAGATGGAGATCTAAAGTTATTTGAATTTTAACATTTCGTCATACCATGTGACCATGGCCTGGCGTCAAAGTTTGATACACGCCATCAAAACACGAGCTTCTGTATCTCAGGCATAATTGGTTCAATCAAGTCCAAACTAGGCATGTAAGACAAGAGTCACGACCTGATGACATCTACAGAGACACCATGGCTTAAAATCACAGCGCCGCCTGCTGGCTACAGGAAGTGAAGCATTTATCCTTGACACATAGCGCAAACGCATGCAACGCGGAGACCAGCGCTTGGTTATCGAACGCTCTCTCTTCCCAGACCGCAACAGACTTGGAACCGCGCGTGTGCTCGGGCCTGTTAGTGCTACAACGTAGCCGTAGTTTTATTTTATTAGATGGATTTTGTTATTCATATACATACAAATACAAATCGCTATGAGTTAAGAAAAGTATTATAACAACAAACTGCAGATTTGATGATTAAAATACACACAGTGTATAATTGATCTTCAAAGCGATAACAAATTTATATAATGGATTTATTTGTTGTCCAGTTTATGAAAGGTGCCTGATTGGAGACTGGTACCAGTACAGAACACTTACTAGCCAGTGTGAGACTCCACAGAGTCAAAGTTAAGTTAAGCTCCGGTCCCGGACATTGCTGCAGATGAGGCGGATGCCGTTCATGGCCGTGTTGTCGCCATCGCCCTGTTTGGACTCCACCTGAGGAAACTAAAGGTTTTATTTGTTTAATTGCTGAACCCTCAACAAGCACACGTGATGTCACAGGTCACAGCAGGTGAAGAGCAGCTTAGTATCCTGTTCAAAAGGAAGTAAATGCATCTCTGGTTGTTGTAAATTGTTCTCTGTACATAATAAGGATTCTCATGATCATACATCAGGAACCAGTTAATCCTCATGACTCCAAACACAGTTTCCCAGTATAAATGTTCTCTGAGCTGCAGGACAATAAAACAAACTTTTACCTTTTTTCATTTACTTATTTCATTGATTTTTGTCCCATTATGTTGGAATAATACAAATGAAGTTGTCTCTTCACAGTCAGTTTGAGTCAGAGGGACAATTCCATTACTCAATGTGACTTTGTGAAACAACGTCAGGAATGAAAAGCTGCACGGTCAAAACTCTGATGTATTTATATTTTAAAAGTTTCCTATTTTACCTTCAGGACAGGCATGTGCACAGACATTTTGGGGGGCAGGTGCTCAAACCAAAAAAAAAGGGAACCCATCGCCAAATTATTTATCAAATTAAAAATAATAATAATAAATCAAATAAACTTACTGATTCTCCCTCATTTGTTTTACTAGTTGATGGCCTGATCCAATATAAAAGAGAGATGCTACCCTGAGTTGCTTGCTGCAGTTCCCTGTCCTTCTGCTTTTGGAGTCTGTCTTTTCTTGGCATTATGAGCAAATTTTGTAAATGAGATAAATCGATGTTGTGCATAATAATTAAGAGTGACTAACATAATCTCTATAAAGCTGACAACACAGTACACACACATTTTTGTTTACTGTTTTCTGAAGTATAAGCAGCATTACACTGATAATATACCACAATATACCTCACCAGACTGCCATGTAGCTCCACTTAAGACCTACCTTTCATTTCAATAATTACGATTTTAAATTAAACAAAACAAGTCAATCAATCAATCAAGTTTTATTTGTATAGCCCACATTCACATATAACAATTCGTCTCATGGGGCTTTAGTGAACTTGTCTAATTTGTAGAACAGTACAACTGCCTTGAAATGATCTGCCTGTCCGCCTGCCTGCCTGTCTGTCTGTCTGTGTCCGTGACTTTTTTGTTAGTTTATTTTTTAGGAAACGTCGGACCAGTTGCGACGTAATGTTTTCAGCGCTAATGTTGTGGTTCATTTATCACCAAACACCTTCCGGGGATTGCACACACAGCGTCATTACCTGTTTGTCTGATGCTGCGGGTCATAGGAGAAGTGTTTGCAGCCGTTTGGCCCTCAGCGCTGCATGAGGAGGAGGGGGGGAGGGCTTGTGAGCGCCGCAGAGCATGTCGGGGCGAAATTCTCACAAAAAATCAAATAAATGCCCCGTCAGACATCAAAACACATTGGGGGGAAATTGATGACAGAGAGAGTAATTTTCATTCTTAAATATTGATGAATGAAGAAAAAATTGGACTCCAGCAGAAGGGGCACTTTTCTCCTCCAGGGCAAAAGGGCTGGTGCTTGAGCACCACTAGGGGTCTATCTGTGCACGTGCCTGCTTCAGGATAAGATAAACAAAAGTCACAAAAATGATAAAAACACAAACAAAACTTCAGTTCTACCTTTAAGGTCAAAATTTGTTGAATAATAAAATCAATAATTATATATATATATATATGTCATGATTTGGCAAAAGTCATTTAAATTTAAATGTATAATGTAGAGTACATGAATTATGGACAAGCAGAATGTCTAATGAGATAAAGGCCTTCAGCTTTTCAGCCAGTGTACTTCCTGGAAAGCAAAAGTTGTGTGTGTCCAGAGAATTAGCTCCACCATGTAAGATAGCTAATGTTATGTAAAGTTATTTAACTCGCCAACCAATTTGACTTGACTGCGTTACACTGATTCTTATTCTGCAGAAACAGATTTACTAATATGATGATAGATGAAGCCATAGGTTTTGTTGTTTCAAGGTTACTTACCTCCAGTTCATGGTAAAGTTTGCGACCACCCGGAGCAGCTGCAGCGCTAGCCTGTTAGCACTGGCGGCTAGCATGTCGCGGCTAACCGATTAGCATCTTGCGGTTAGCCTAGCGCCGTAGCCTAAGCTAACCATAGTCGCATAGTTCTTTAAGGATTTTACAGAGGCGGGTATATCAAAAACGATATGTTCATGTATTCTACATTATACAAAAAAAACATGATTAAAATATTGAAGGCCAGCCAGTCATAAATTACACCAGGGGCGCACAGATAAAGCCTATAGCTAGTGCAACAACACTACAAATATTGTACTCGTTGCATAGCACACCCATTAAGGAAGAAAAATACGGCAACTTGTCAACAAGTGAGGAATACTGGTGAAAATCCAAGTGTTGTATTGTCAACTTTAGCGAATGGTTTGTATGTAATTTTGTAAGTTAGCTAACGCTAGCTAGCCAGTGACATGTGACGCTCCTTGTTATTGCCATTCAATCGAAACATCAGGCTATCTTTAGCAAAACATGCAAGTTCAGCTGTACCGCAATTTGCGTCATTTTCATTGTGTCATGAAATTGAAATTTGAGAAATTATAACAAGGTTGGTTTTGGTGTATTAATTAGACATGATTCAACTAATCAAGAGCTATGCATCTTGGAATGAAAAGAGTTTGTCAGGCTGTCCAAATTCACCAAAATGCTTAATAACTACATAGTAGCTCCATTTAACAAATAATGATAATACATTCTTTTATTATATCATTTTAGATTCACTTTTAAAATATCTGGCACCACCTGCTGCATCAATTGACGAGGAACAGCCAAGCACCTCAGTTGTGCCAGCATCCTCAGGTGAGTGCGATGTTTCAACAGATTTTCCTGATGATAAATAATTTAATGTAAAAGTGACAATATGTCGTGCCATTTCTAATCCAGCCAATATATTGCTCTTGTGTGTTCTCTCTATATGTATAAGCCCAGAACCACTGCAAGGAACTTCAGACACGCGTGTTGTATCTCTTTCTGATTGAACCACTGATTCCACACATACACTCTTCTTAGGTGTGTGCCTCATGAATGTAAAGATTGTTAGCATATACTTCATTGTCCTTATGTTAAATTTATCTCAGTTGGCTCAAGGATGTTCTCTTTAAAACAATATGAGGATACGCTTTACATGAATTAATCTACATGAACCATTCATAATGCAGTCATACAGTAACATTACATTGTAATTACATATCTCATTTGGAAACATTTATTAAATACTGTAATATGTATGTGTATATACTGTATATACATATATATGGAGCCAACCATGTGCTCCATACTGTACCAGCGTAATTTACAGCTGTTTTAAAACTACAACAATTATGTGAGATGAGAAATAGTGCTTTTCGCGTGCCCTCCAGATGCAGCAAGCAAACAGACGCTCCACTATCAACCGATCCTGCTGACTGGCCTGCACATCTCACAAACACAATAAGGACAGAGTTTGTTCGGAGAGGACCAAATCAGGTACACCTGATTTCATTTTTCCATGGAGAGATGAAGGGAGAAGTTGCCACCACCAGTACTTCAGCAGGACCTTAATAAATGGAGAAAGGATAAAAAAAAGTTGGTTGACATATTCAAAAAAGAAAACAGTCTTTTTTGTTTTTGTTTTCAACTTTTCTCCCCAAAATAATTTTTTTTAACACATGGAGGACTGTCTGATTGGAAAAATGCAAGTGCTGCTCTAAACAGCCACGAAAACAGTCCGGAACACCTGAACAATTTGGCGTCATGGAAAGAATTGGCAGTTCGAATAAAACAAGGTACAACCATGGACAAACAAGAGCAGGCCCTCTTAGAGGCAGAGCAGAGTCGGTGGAGAGCAGTGCTGACACGACTGGTTGCTATTGTACAGTTGCTGGCTGTGCAAAATATGGCATTTAGAGGAAACACAGAAATACTCCACTCTCCTTCAAATGGAAACATTTTGAAAGAGGTTGAGCTTATGGCACAGTTTGGCTCAGTGATGAAAGACCACATCCACAAGATTAAATGTGAACCATCACACCACAGGTACTTGGGCAAAACCATCCAGAATGAGTTGATTGAATGCATCAGTGGAAAGATTCTCTCAACAATGGTGCAAGAAATAAAGAAATGCAAATACTTTTCTCGCGCAATTCTCCAGCGCGCAGGCGCCTGGCTGTTCTCACGGGAAGCGCATTTCTCAGCGCCGGTCAGCCCGCGATTCTGCTTTCTCCGCTTGTTGTATTTAACCGTGAACGCACCTCGCCTCGCAACCTCAGCCTGAACCATTATTAACCCCGCTGCGTCACTTCCTTCTATCACTGTTTAATCTATTTTCATCGGACCATTGTTCAAAACCGGCAAATCTGACGTGAAAAGATTTTTATTATAGACGGATGTTTCAAAACGGTAACTTAACACAAACTAGGGTTATGGCGAAGTGCTCTATTCTAACTAGTCCTGTTTGATTGCTGTGGTAACAGTGATTTCAGGTGGTAGAGAAGTCGTTATGCGCAGATTGCTAGTAGGATCTCGACTTTAGTCATCTTTCACTTTAAGCGCATGCTCCATGACGTCTTTACAGCGATTTCAACCACTCCGCTCCAGCGTTTCCGTGTTTTCCTGAAAGGGCTTCGTGTAGACGAGATAAACATAAGTACCGGATCCAAAAATGTTTCCGGATTCCGGCAATCCAGGTTACTTATGGAAGTCAGTAAATACCTACATTACATACATACATATATACATGCATGCATAAATAAATAGATAGCCAGATAGATAGATAGATAAATTACAGTTCATATAGAATGAATAGGGGATTATTTCAGTTTTCTTTTTGGTTTTAGGCAGTGGTGGGAAGTAACAAAGTAGAAATACTTTGTTACTGTACTTAAGTAGATTTTTCACATATCTGTACTTTACTTGAGTATTTATTTTCCTGACGACTTTTAACTTTTACTCGCTACATTTGAGCACAAATAGCTGTACTTTCTACTTCTTACATTCTCAAAACTGGCTCGTTACTTGAGCAGCGGAGGTTGGCGGAACGTGCACCTTTACGCACGGCGCACCTCTCTCTCGCCTTCTCGCTCCTGCAGGAGCTCGGTTCAGTCTTTATTTTTAGGGCCCAGGCACTGACAGACATGTGGCCCTATTGAAATTGTAAGGATTATTATTCAGGCAAATGAATTGGCTTTTTGAGGGCTTTTATAAGGTGACTTTACATAATTTTTTGAAGGTATTCCTTTTTCGATTCACATTCGTTTTCCCTTTCCTGCTTCGTGTCAACATCTGCACATAAATACATAGCTCGAAGCAGCAAGTGGTTAACTTTTCTTAAAGACAATATTGGAAAAAGTTGGTTTAAACAAAAACTGTTGGCAAATAGACTATCATTGGTTGGCCGTGTCTACTTAGTCTTACACGTCCACGTAAACAAAACAAACAGATTTAAAACAAGTCGAGATGGAAAAACAAACAACACAACCAATTATATAAGCAAACGCAAAAACAACTTTCAGCCAACACAACCAAAAACAAACACTGTGTCTTGGACTACTACTACTGCATATTCACGCACACAATTCATTTTTTTAATGGACCTCCCAAATGGAACCCTGGGTAATCAGGCCCAGTTTTCCACTCACTATAATGCCAATAGAATTTTTTGCAAAGATATTATATATATATATATATTGCCAATTTTAATCCTTAGACGCCCTTTGTGCTGACTCAACACAACTTAGAAGCTGTTGAGTCTTGTGTATGTATTGTACAAACTGGCTAATGTGTACAACTTCAAGCACGGTTGTGTCTTAACTTTGCCGTCCCTACAGGCAAGATACCCTACAGGTGTATTGTCACCCTGCTGGAAACAAATGCAAACACAACCCCAGGCCCATTCAGTTAAGATAGTCTCATGATAAATAAACAGGCTTACATGTAGATGCATGGACAAGCTGGCGGGCAGTTATACAGGCAGGTAAACATCCAGGCAGTTAAAATGCAAAATACAGCTAATAGACACAAAAGGTTCATTTGGTCTATTAGTGTTCTTAGGTAGAATCAAGAGGCACTTGTTTATTCTGTTGTGTTGATTCTTTGTTGTCGCTAGAAGTTCAGATGCACTTGTCCAATACTATTTTAACCTCAGCATCTCGGGTTCAAAATTTGTAAAATTATACATTATATATATAGTGTTGTTATAATTTTTTAGTCAGTTGAAATAAAATTTGGTACTCGTACTTTTACTTTTGATACTTAAGTAAATTTCAACACCAGATGATTTTGATACTTAAGTACATTTAATATGAGCAACTCTAAGACTTTAACTCAAGTCATTTTCTGACGGGTGACTTTTACTTTAACCGGAGTCACTTTCAAGTAAGATATCTGTACTTTTACTCAAGTATGGCTTTCAAGTACTTTATACACCACTGTTTTTAAGAATGTTATGTCGCATACGTAGACAGCAGTCTGAGCATCACAGAATAGCCTGTCAGCGCCGAAATCCAATGTACAGTTCAAAATCATTAAAAGAAACACATTAACATCATGATTCCTTTAAGTTTTTGTGTCCGTGTTTGTCTCCCCCCCCCCCCCCCAAAAGCTGTAAACCTAGGGGAAACACTGAAAGTTATTTCACTCACCAACCCATTTGACTTGACTGCGTTACACTGATTCTTATTCTGCAGAAACAGATTTACTAATATGATGATAGATGAAGCCATAGGTTTTGTTGTTTCAAGGTTACTTACCTCCAGTTCATGGTAAAGTTTGCGACCATCCGGAGCAGCTGCAGCGCTAGCCTGTTAGCACTGGCGGGTAGCATGTCGCGGCTAACCGGTTAGCATCTCGTGGTTAGCCTAGCGCCGTAGCCTAAGCTAACCAGGAAACGTTGCAGTCGCTGAGCTGTGAGTCTTCACTCACGCTCCTCGTCCTTGCCCATTGATTGGTTAGCGAGGAACTAGGAGGCGTAAGCACCGGCAAGATGGCGCCGGGGGAACGCCTCCTACGAGCCTCATTCTCACCCTGTAGAAACCAATGGGTGACGTTATGGACCCTCTGTCTATTTATATATACAGTCTATGGTGCCAAGGAGAAAGGTAAATTCTTAAATCCTGTTCTTAGCCAAGAATGAATCCCAAATAAGAACACTTTCATGAATGCCAGAATTGCCCCGGGCACTTTAGTGGAGTAAAGAAGAAAAGATGTACCATTGTCATTGAAAGCCTTCCTACTCCCTGTCGCATAGTTCTTTAAGGATTTTACAGAGGCGGGTATATCAAAAATGATATGTTAATTTATTCTTCATTATACAAAAAAGACATGATCATCAATCAAGCAATCAATCAATCAATCAAGTTTTATTTGTATAGCCCACATTCACAAATAACAATTCGTCTCATGGGGCTTTAACATTGTGTGACATCCTCTGTCCTTAACCCTCAACAAGAGTAAGGAAAAACTACTAAAAACCCTTTTCACAGGAAAAAATATGTAGAAACCTCAGAGAGAGCCACATGTGAGGGATCCCTCTCTCAGGACGGACAGAAGTGCAATAGATGTCAGGTGTAAGAAAACATCATCAGGATTTTTAGCAGCATCCATGAGGCTAAACATTTTTCAATACTATGTGTCAGGCAGTCCCGCTGCAATCACAGTCTCTGGCCAGCAGCCAGCAAGACCACGATCCAGCATCAGGATGAGATCCACTGTAATCCACAGTCATTGGCCGCCAGTTAGAATCCATTATCAGCTGCCGCTGATCCTCCATTACAACGACGATCAGCTGGCATGATACAGAATCCACCGAACTGGATCCCCCATTGCGACCTCCGACACGCGATCCACAATCATAATCCATGGTGCGGCCACAGCTGTGGCCCTGCATCCGCGGGCGCTAAGGCACAGAAACTCCGGGAAAAGGGGTCAAGTTAGTAACATGTACTGATCAGATAAGAATTATCTTGATGTGATAAATATGGAGAAAAAGGAAGGAGAAGCAGGAAAGAGAAGCTCCGTGTGTCTTGTGTCATAAATTCCCTGTGCGTCTTAGCATCATCAGGGGTTTTTGCCATTTAATCAAATTTGGAACATCGCACTAATTAGCTCTAACTATAAGCTATATAAAACAGGAAGGTTTTGAGTCTACTTTTAAACGAACAGAGCGTGTCTGCTTCCCTAACTGAAAGTGAGAGATTATTCCACAGCAGTGGGGCTTGATGGCTAAAAGCTCTGGCTCCTACTCTACTTTTAGAGACTTTAGGGACAACAAGTAAACCTGAGTTCTGGGATCGGAGTGCTCTAGTAGGTTGATATGGTACTAACATCTCTTTAAGGTAAAGAGGTGCCATATCATTACGGGCCTTGAAGGTGAGGAGGAGAATTTTAAATTCGATTCTAGATTTAACAGGAAGCCAGTGTAGCGATGCTAATACTGGAGAAATGTGCTCTCTTTTCTTAGTTCTCGTCAGGACACGTGCTGCGGCATTTTGGACCAGCTGCAGAGTCTTTAACGACTTGCTGCTGGAGCCTGATAATAATGAATTACAATAGTCCAGTCTCGATGTAACAAAGGCGTGGACTAGTTTTTCTGCATCTTTTTGCGAAAGGACATGTCTGATTTTTGAGATATTACGCAAGTGGAAAAACGCAGTCCTAGAAATTACTTTTAAGTGACTATTAAAGGACAAATCAGGATTGAAGATCACTCCCAAGTTCCTGACTGTGTCATTGGAAGCAAGGGCAATGTCATCTAGCGCAGCTATATCATTAGATAATGTATCTCTAAGGTGTTTAGGGCCGAGTATTATAACCTCTGTTTTATCTGAGTTTAATAAGAGAAAATTGCGGATCATCCAGGTTTTTATGTCCTTGAGACATGCTCGAAGTTTAGTTAATTGATTACTTTGATCAGGTTTTATTGACAAATATAACTGGGTGTCATCCGCATAACAGTGAAAATTTACCGAGTGTGTCCTGATAATGTTTCCTAGTGGAAGCATATATAATGAGAATAAAATTGGGCCGAGCACAGACCCCTGTGGGACACCATGGTTAACTTTGGTGCGCACCGATGACTCATCATTGATTTGAACGAATTGGGAGCGATCAGCAAAATAAGATTTAAACCAGTTTAAGGCCGTTCCTTTAATGTTAATTAACTGTTTTAGTCTCTCTAATAAAATTTGATGGTCAATTGTGTCGAATGCTGCACTGAGATCTAACAGAACGAGGACAGACACAAGTCCCTGATCTGAAGCTATTAGAAGGTCATTAGTGACTTTTGCCAGGGCTGTCTCTGTGCTATGATTGGTTCTAAACCCAGACTGAAAGTCTTCATATATATTATTTTCCTGGAGAAACTCACACAGCTGATTGGCTACAACTTTTTCTAAGATTTTAGATAGGAAGGGGAGATTAGATATTGCCCTGTAATTTGCTAAAACCTCTGGGTCTAGGGTGGGTTTTTTGAGTAGGGGTTTGATTACAGCTATTTTAAAAGACTGTGGTACATAACCTGATGATAATGACAGATTGATTGTGTTAAGTAACGAATTATCTATTAGGGGCAGAATTTCTTTAAGTAATTTAGTTGGAATCGGATCTAAAATACAGGTTGTTGGTTTAGAACCTGAGACTATTTTGGTAAACTGATCACGGGTGATCAGAGAGAAGCTGTCTAAATAATGGGAAGGATTCTCAGCCGTTTCTGAGATCTCTATTGTTGGGAGGGTATTAGTGCCAATTGAGGGCAGGAGATGATTGATTTTATTTCTAATAGTTAGAATTTTATCATTAAAAAAGGTCATAAAGATATTGCTATTTAGGGATCGAGGAATACTGGGTTCGGTGGAGGTGTGACTCTCTGTCAGCCTGGCTACAGTGCTGAAGAGAAACCTGGGGTTGTTTTTATTCTCTTCTATTAGTTTTGAATAATAGGCAGCTCTTGCTTTGTGGAGAGCCTTTTTATATTCTGTAACACTACTCTTCCAGTCTAGGAGATTTTCAACACTGTTGCTGGAGCGCCACTTCCTTTCTAGTTTTCTTGATATTTGTTTCAACTCATGTGTCTTGGAATTATACCACGGAGCTAATTTACTATGTTTTACACATTTCTTTTTTAGAGGCGCTATTGAGTCTAATGTTAATCGTAATGAGTCTGCAGAGCTGTCTACGAGGTGGTCAATCTCAATAGAGCTCGGGTTTTTAAAGAATTTGTTGTTTATGTCGACGGATAATACGGGTTTAAATGTAATCGGAATTATTTCCTTAAATTTAGCTACAGCACTATCAGGTAGACATCTAGAAAATGAGTTTTTTATTAGGGGCATATATTCAGATAGTGAAGAATCGAAGGTTATTAAATTATGGTCTGATAGTACTGGATTGCGCGGAAGTACTGTTAAATGTTCAATTTTGACACCGTATGATAACACAAGGTCACCACACACAAGTGTGTGGTTACAACAATGAGTAGGTTGATGCACACACTGACTAAAACCAATTGAGTCTAGTATTGAAATAAATGCTACGCTCAGGCTATCTTTATTATTGTCAACATGAATATTAAAGTCACCAACAATAATAATTTTATCTGTCTTTAGGACTAGGTTTGATAAAAACTCAGGGAATTCTGTTAGAAATTCAGTATAAGCCCCAGGAGCACGATAAACTACAGAAAATACGATTGGCTGTTGGTGTTTCCTGGATTGACGTGGAAGATTAAGAACAAGACATTCAAATGAGTTGTAGCTAAATTTAGGTTTAGGATTAATTGATAGACTGGAGTTAAAAATAGCAGCAACTCCACTTCCTCGCCCGAGTTCCCTGGGAACGTGTGAATTTATATGACTGGGGGGAGTAGATTCATTTAAACTGACATATTCATCAGGATGCAGCCACGTCTCAGTAAGGGACAATAAATCTATATTGTAGTCTGAGACTAGTTCATTAACTAAAATAGCCTTTGAGGACAGTGATCTAATGTTTAAAAGACCACATTTGAAAGTCTTAGTTTCCTGTGTTGTTCCAGAGGTTGTGTTAATTTGTATAAGATTATTGTGAGTTCTCGCTCTGTTATTGTTTAATTTAAATAATTGAATCGGACGGTAGACAGAGACAGTCTCTATGCGGTTGGGTGACTGATCCAGAGGGAGCGCAGAGAAGTGTTTAGCACTGCAGCTCTGCTTCCTGGTCCCAACTCTGGGTTGTCATGTGATAGACTTAGTAATATTCTTAGATAAGAGAGCTGCTCCATCCCAAGTGGGATGAACACCATCTCTCCTAACAAGACCAGGTTTCCTCCAAAAAGTTTGCCAATTATCTATAAAGCCCACACCGTTTACAGGACACCACCTCGACAGCCAGCGGTTAAAAGACAACATGCGACTAAACATGTCATCACCTGTAGTGTTAGGGAGAGGGCCAGAGAAAATTACTGTGTCCGACATCGTTTTAGCAAAAGCACACACAGACTCAACATTAACTTTAGTGACCTCCGACATACGAAGCCGGGAGTCGTTGCTGCCGACGTGAATTACGATTTTACTGTATTTACGTTCAGTTTTAGCCAGCAGCTTCAATTTGGATTGGATGTCGCCGGCTCTGGCCCCCGGGATACAATTGACTATGGCCGCTGGTGTCGCTAATCTCACGTTTCTGAGAACCGAGTCGCCAATAACCAGAGTTTGATTCTCAGCGGGTGCGTCGCTGAGTGGAGAAAATCTATTTGAGACGTGAGCTGGTGGCTCTTTAATCGTGGGCTTTCTATGGGTGGTACTATGCCCCCTCCGGACCGTCACCCAGCCACCCTGGGCTCCCGGCTGCCCGGGGCAAGTCGAGGGACTGCTAGCTGAAGCTAAGCTAGGTGGCTTCGCTGCGGCTAGCACGGGCCGGCTAACTATAGCTAACGGGGGTTCTAAGCTGAGGAGCCGAGCTTCTAAGTTGCTAAGCCTCGCCTCCATGTCTACCAACATACTGCATTTATTACATTTACCACTACTGTTAATGGAGGCGGAGGAGTAAGTAAACATGAGACACTCGGAGCAGGAGAGAGCGGTGGAGCGAGAGGGAGATAGAGAACACATCGCTGCTAAAACTATGAGTGTGAGATTTAAACAGAACACAGAATCACAAAGCACCAGAGAGGAGGGGCTGGTATGTGAGGGTCCTTAACTATATACCGGTGATTTTAGCCGTTGTAGAACAGAAAGACAGTTGTGTTTAGCGGAGGAGCTAATTCAGATAGCGACTACACCACCTGTGTCCCGTGGCAATAACAGGAAGTGACGAAATGACGCAGCACGCTTACCGTAAACACTGGAGAACAGGGGGGCCGACATGAGTAAAATATTGAAGGCCAGCCAGTCATAAATTACACCAGGGGCGCACAGATAAAGCCAATAGCTAGTGCAACAACACTGCAAATATTTTACTCGTTGCATAGCACACCCATTAAGGAAGAAAAATATGGCAACTTGTCAACAAGTGAGGAATACTGGTGAAAATCCAAGTGTTGTATTGTCAACTTTAGCGAATGGATTGTATGTAATTTTGTAAGTTAGCTAACGCTAGCTAGCCAGTGACGTGTGACGCTCCTTGTTATTGCCATTCAGTCGAAACATCAGGCTATCTTTAGCAAAACATAGTGCAAGTTCAGCTGTACCGCAATTTGCGTCATTTTCATTGTGTCATGAAATTGAAATTTGAGAAATTATAACAAGGTTGGTTTTGGTGTATTAATTAGACATGATTCAACTAATCAAGAGCTATGCATCTTGGAATGAAAAGAGTTTGTCATGCTGTCCTTAATAACTACATAATAGCTACATTTAACAAATATTGATAATACATACTTTTGTTATATCATTTTAGATTCACTTTTAAAATATCTGGCACCACCTGCTGCATCAATTGACGAGGAACAGCCAAGCACCTCAGCTGTGCCAGCATCCTCAGGTGAGTGCGATGTTTCAACAGATTTTCCTGATGATAAATAATTTAATATAAAAGTGACAATATGTCGTGCCATTTCTAATCCAGCCAATATATTGCTCTTGTGTGTTCTCTCTATATGTATAAGCCCAGAACCACTGCAAGGAACTTCAGACACGCGTGTTGTATCTCTTTCTGATTGCACCACTGATTCCACAGATTCCACACATACACTCTTCTTAGGTGTGTGCCTCATGAATGTAAAGATTGTTAGCATATACTTCATTGTCCTTATGTTAAATTTATCTCAGTTGGCTCAAGGATGTTCTCTTTAAAACAATATGAGGATACGCTTTACATGAATTAATCTACATGAACCATTCATAATGCAGTCATACAGTAACATTACATTGTAATTACATATCTCATTTGGAAACATTTATTAAATACTGTAATATGTATGTGTATATACTGTATATACATATATATGGAGCCAACCATGTGCTCCATACTGTACCAGCGTAATTTACAGCTGTTTTAAAACTACAACAATTATGTGAGATGAGAAATAGTGCTTTTCGCGTGCCCTCCAGATGCAGCAAGCAAACAGACGCTCCACTATCAACCGATCCGGCTGACTGGCCTGCACATCTCACAAACACAATAAGGACAGAGTTTGTTCGGAGAGGACCAAATCAGGTACACCTGATTTCATTTTTCCAAGGAGAGATGATGGGAGAAGTTGCCACCACCAGTACTTCAGCAGGACCTTAATAAATGGAGAAAGGATAAAAAAAAAGTTGGTTGACATATTCAAAAAAGAAAACAGTCTTTTTTGTTTTTGTTTTCAACTTTTCTCCCCAAAACAATTTTTTTTAACACATGGAGGACTGTCTGATTGGAAAAATGCAAGTGCTGCTCTAAACAGCCACGAAAACAGTCCGGAACACCTGAACAATTTGGCGTCATGGAAAGAATTGGCAGTTTGATTAAAACAAGGTACAACCATGGACAAACAAGAGCAGGCCCTCTTAGAGGCAGAGCAGAGTCGGTGGAGAGCAGTGCTGACACGACTGGTTGCTATTGTACAGTTGCTGGCTGTGCAAAATATGGCATTTAGAGGAAACACAGAAATACTCCACTCTCCTTCAAATGGAAACATTTTGAAAGAGGTTGAGCTTATGGCACAGTTTGGCTCAGTGATGAAAGACCACATCCACAAGATTAAATGTGAACCATCACACCACAGGTACTTGGGCAATACCATCCAGAATGAGTTGATTGAATGCATCAGTGGAAAGATTCTCTCAACAATGGTGCAAGAAATAAAGAAATGCAAATACTTTTCTCGCGCAATTCTCCAGCGCGCATGCGCCTGGCTGTTCTCACGGGAAGCGCATTTCTCAGCGCCGGTCAGCCCGCGATTCTGCTTTCTCCGCTTGTTGTATTTAACCGTGAACGCACCTCGCCTCGCAACCTCAGCCTGAACCATTATTAAGCCCGCTGCGTCACTTCCTTCTATCACTGTTTAATCTATTTTCATCGGACCATTGTTCAAAACGGGCAAATCTGACGTGAAAAGATTTTTATTATAGACGGAAGTTTCAAAACGTTAACTTAACACAAACTAGGGTTATGGCGAAGTGCTCTATTCTAACTAGTCCTGTTTGATTACTGTGGTAACAGTGATTTCAGGTGGTAGAGAAGTCGTTATGCGCAGATTGCTAGTAGGATCTCGACTTTAGTCTTCTTTCACTTTAAGCGCATGCTCCATGACGTCTTTACAGCGATTTCAACCACTCCGCTCCAGCGTTTCCGTGTTTTCCTGAAAGGGCTTAGTGTAGACGAGATAAACATAAGTACCGGATCCAAAAATGTTTCCGGATTCCGGCAATCCAGGTTACTTATGGAAGTCAGTAAATACCTACATTACATACATACATATATACATGCATGCATAAATAAATAGATAGCCAGATAGATAGATAGATAAATTACAGTTCATAGAGAATGAATAGGGGATTATTTCAGTTTTCTCTTTGGTTTTAGGCAGTGGTGGGAAGTAACAAAGTAGAAATACTTTGTTAGAAATACTTTGTTACTGTACTTAAGTAGATTTTTCACATATCTGTACTTTACTTGAGTATTTATTTTCCTGACGACTTTTAACTTTTACTCGCTACATTTGAGCACAAATAGCTGTACTTTCTACTTCTTACATTCTCAAAACTGGCTCGTTACTTGAGCAGCGGAGGTTGGCGGAACGTGCACCTTTACGCACGGCGCACCTCTCTCTCGCCTTCTCGCTCCTGCAGGAGCTCGGTTCAGTCTTTATTTTTAGGGCCCAGGCACTGACAGACATGTGGCCCTATTGAAATTGTAAGGATTATTATTCAGGCAAATGAATTGGCTTTTTGAGGGCTTTTATAAGGTGACTTTACATAATTTTTTGAAGGTATTCCTTTTTCGATTCACATTCGTTTTCCCTTTCCTGCTTCGTGTCAACATCTGCACATAAATACATAGCTCGAAGCAGCAAGTGGTTAACTTTTCTTAAAGACAATATTGGAAAAAGTTGGTTTAAACAAAAACTGTTGGCAAATAGACTATCATTGGTTGGCCGTGTCTACTTAGTCTTACACGTCCACGTAAACAAAACAAACAGATTTAAAACAAGTCGAGATGGAAAAACAAACAACACAACCAATTATATAAGCAAACGCAAAAACAACTTTCAGCCAACACAACCAAAAACAAACACTGTGTCTTGGACTACTACTACTGCATATTCACGCACACAATTCATTTTTTTAATGGACCTCCCAAATGGAACCCTGGGTAATCAGGCCCAGTTTTCCACTCACTATAATGCCAATAGAATTTTTTGCAAAGATATTATATATATATATATATTGCCAATTTTAATCCTTAGACGCCCTTTGTGCTGACTCAACACAACTTAGAAGCTGTTGAGTCTTGTGTATGTATTGTACAAACTGGCTAATGTGTACAACTTCAAGCACGGTTGTGTCTTAACTTTGCCGTCCCTACAGGCAAGATACCCTACAGGTGTATTGTCACCCTGCTGGAAACAAATGCAAACACAACCCCAGGCCCATTCAGTTAAGATAGTCTCATGATAAATAAACAGGCTTACATGTAGATGCATGGACAAGCTGGCGGGCAGTTATACAGGCAGGTAAACATCCAGGCAGTTAAAATGCAAAATACAGCTAATAGACACAAAAGGTTCATTTGGTCTATTAGTGTTCTTAGGTAGAATCAAGAGGCACTTGTTTATTCTGTTGTGTTGATTCTTTGTTGTTGCTAGAAGTTCAGATGCACTTGTCCAATACTATTTTAACCTCAGCATCTCGGGTTCAAAATTTGTAAAATTATACATTATATATATAGTGTTGTTATAATTTTTTAGTCAGTTGAAATAAAATTTGGTACTCGTACTTTTACTTTTGATACTTAAGTAAATTTCAACACCAGATGATTTTGATACTTAAGTACATTTAATATGAGCAACTCTAAGACTTTAACTCAAGTCATTTTCTGACGGGTGACTTTTACTTTAACCGGAGTCACTTTCAAGTAAGATATCTGTACTTTTACTCAAGTATGGCTTTCAAGTACTTTATACACCACTGTTTTTAAGAATGTTATGTCGCATACGTAGACAGCAGTCTGAGCATCACAGAATAGCCTGTCAGCGCCGAAATCCAATGTACAGTTCAAAATCATTAAAAGAAACACATTAACATCATGATTCCTTTAAGTTTTTGTGTCCGTGTTTGTCTCCCCCCCCCCCCCCCCAAAAGCTGTAAACCTAGGGGAAACACTGAAAGTTATTTCACTCACCAACCCATTTGACTTGACTGCGTTACACTGATTCTTATTCTGCAGAAACAGATTTACTAATATGATGATAGATGAAGCCAAAGGTTTTGTTGTTTCAAGGTTACTTACCTCCAGTTCATGGTAAAGTTTGCGACCATCCGGAGCAGCTGCAGCGCTAGCCTGTTAGCACTGGCGGGTAGCATGTCGCGGCTAACCGGTTAGCATCTCGTGGTTAGCCTAGCGCCGTAGCCTAAGCTAACCAGGAAACGTTGCAGTCGCTGAGCTGTGAGTCTTCACTCACGCTCCTCGTCCTTGCCCATTGATTGGTTAGCGAGGAACTAGGAGGCGTAAGCACCGGCAAGATGGCGCCGGGGGAACGCCTCCTACGAGCCTCATTCTCACCCTGTAGAAACCAATGGGTGACGTTATGGACCCTCTGTCTATTTATATATACAGTCTATGGTGCCAAGGAGAAAGGTAAATTCTTAAATCCTGTTCTTAGCCAAGAATGAATCCCAAATAAGAACACTTTCATGAATGCCAGAATTGCCCCGGGCACTTTAGTGGAGTAAAGAAGAAAAGATGTACCATTGTCATTGAAAGCCTTCCTACTCCCTGTCGCATAGTTCTTTAAGGATTTTACAGAGGCGGGTATATCAAAAATGATATGTTAATTTATTCTTCATTATACAAAAAAGACATGATCATCAATCAAGCAATCAATCAATCAATCAAGTTTTATTTGTATAGCCCACATTCACAAATAACAATTCGTCTCATGGGGCTTTAACATTGTGTGACATCCTCTGTCCTTAACCCTCAACAAGAGTAAGGAAAAACTACTAAAAACCCTTTTCACAGGAAAAAATATGTAGAAACCTCAGAGAGAGCCACATGTGAGGGATCCCTCTCTCAGGACGGACAGAAGTGCAATAGATGTCAGGTGTAAGAAAACATCATCAGGATTTTTAGCAGCATCCATGAGGCTAAACATTTTTCAATACTATGTGTCAGGCAGTCCCGCTGCAATCACAGTCTCTGGCCAGCAGCCAGCAAGACCACGATCCAGCATCAGGATGAGATCCACTGTAATCCACAGTCATTGGCCGCCAGTTAGAATCCATTATCAGCTGCCGCTGATCCTCCATTACAACGACGATCAGCTGGCATGATACAGAATCCACCGAACTGGATCCCCCATTGCGACCTCCGACACGCGATCCACAATCATAATCCATGGTGCGGCCACAGCTGTGGCCCTGCATCCGCGGGCGCTAAGGCACAGAAACTCCGGGAAAAGGGGTCAAGTTAGTAACATGTACTGATCAGATAAGAATTATCTTGATGTGATAAATATGGAGAAAAAGGAAGGAGAAGCAGGAAAGAGAAGCTCCGTGTGTCTTGTGTCATAAATTCCCTGTGCGTCTTAGCATCATCAGGGGTTTTTGCCATTTAATCAAATTTGGAACATCGCACTAATTAGCTCTAACTATAAGCTATATAAAACAGGAAGGTTTTGAGTCTACTTTTAAACGAACAGAGCGTGTCTGCTTCCCTAACTGAAAGTGAGAGATTATTCCACAGCAGTGGGGCTTGATGGCTAAAAGCTCTGGCTCCTACTCTACTTTTAGAGACTTTAGGGACAACAAGTAAACCTGAGTTCTGGGATCGGAGTGCTCTAGTAGGTTGATATGGTACTAACATCTCTTTAAGGTAAAGAGGTGCCATATCATTACGGGCCTTGAAGGTGAGGAGGAGAATTTTAAATTCGATTCTAGATTTAACAGGAAGCCAGTGTAGCGATGCTAATACTGGAGAAATGTGCTCTCTTTTCTTAGTTCTCGTCAGGACACGTGCTGCGGCATTTTGGACCAGCTGCAGAGTCTTTAACGACTTGCTGCTGGAGCCTGATAATAATGAATTACAATAGTCCAGTCTCGATGTAACAAAGGCGTGGACTAGTTTTTCTGCATCTTTTTGCGAAAGGACATGTCTGATTTTTGAGATATTACGCAAGTGGAAAAACGCAGTCCTAGAAATTACTTTTAAGTGACTATTAAAGGACAAATCAGGATTGAAGATCACTCCCAAGTTCCTGACTGTGTCATTGGAAGCAAGGGCAATGTCATCTAGCGCAGCTATATCATTAGATAATGTATCTCTAAGGTGTTTAGGGCCGAGTATTATAACCTCTGTTTTATCTGAGTTTAATAAGAGAAAATTGCGGATCATCCAGGTTTTTATGTCCTTGAGACATGCTCGAAGTTTAGTTAATTGATTACTTTGATCAGGTTTTATTGACAAATATAACTGGGTGTCATCCGCATAACAGTGAAAATTTACCGAGTGTGTCCTGATAATGTTTCCTAGTGGAAGCATATATAATGAGAATAAAATTGGGCCGAGCACAGACCCCTGTGGGACACCATGGTTAACTTTGGTGCGCACCGATGACTCATCATTGATTTGAACGAATTGGGAGCGATCAGCAAAATAAGATTTAAACCAGTTTAAGGCCGTTCCTTTAATGTTAATTAACTGTTTTAGTCTCTCTAAAAAAATTTGATGGTCAATTGTGTCGAATGCTGCACTGAGATCTAACAGAACGAGGACAGACACAAGTCCATGATCTGAAGCTATTAGAAGGTCATTAGTGACTTTTGCCAGGGCTGTCTCTGTGCTATGATTGGTTCTAAACCCAGACTGAAAGTCTTCATATATATTATTTTCCTGGAGAAACTCACACAGCTGATTGGCTACAACTTTTTCTAAGATTTTAGATAGGAAGGGGAGATTAGATATTGCCCTGTAATTTGCTAAAACCTCTGGGTCTAGGGTGGGTTTTTTGAGTAGGGGTTTGATTACAGCTATTTTAAAAGACTGTGGTACATAACCTGATGATAATGACAGATTGATTGTGTTAAGTAACGAATTATCTATTAGGGGCAGAATTTCTTTAAGTAATTTAGTTGGAATCGGATCTAAAATACAGGTTGTTGGTTTAGAACCTGAGACTATTTTGGTAAACTGATCACGGGTGATCAGAGAGAAGCTGTCTAAATAATGGGAAGGATTCTCAGCCGTTTCTGAGATCTCTATTGTTGGGAGGGTATTAGTGCCAATTGAGGGCAGGAGATGATTGATTTTATTTCTAATAGTTAGAATTTTATCATTAAAAAAGGTCATAAAGATATTGCTATTTAGGGATCGAGGAATACTGGGTTCGGTGGAGGTGTGACTCTCTGTCAGCCTGGCTACAGTGCTGAAGAGAAACCTGGGGTTGTTTTTATTCTCTTCTATTAGTTTTGAATAATAGGCAGCTCTTGCTTTGTGGAGAGCCTTTTTATATTCTGTAACACTACTCTTCCAGTCTAGGAGATTTTCAACACTGTTGCTGGAGCGCCACTTCCTTTCTAGTTTTCTTGATATTTGTTTCAACTCATGTGTCTTGGAATTATACCACGGAGCTAATTTACTATGTTTTACACATTTCTTTTTTAGAGGCGCTATTGAGTCTAATGTTAATCGTAATGAGTCTGCAGAGCTGTCTACGAGGTGGTCAATCTCAATAGAGCTCGGGTTTTTAAAGAATTTGTTGTTTATGTCGACGGATAATACGGGTTTAAATGTAATCGGAATTATTTCCTTAAATTTAGCTACAGCACTATCAGGTAGACATCTAGAAAATGAGTTTTTTATTAGGGGCATATATTCAGATAGTGAAGAATCGAAGGTTATTAAATTATGGTCTGATAGTACTGGATTGCGCGGAAGTACTGTTAAATGTTCAATTTTGACACCGTATGATAACACAAGGTCACCACACACAAGTGTGTGGTTACAACAATGAGTAGGTTGATGCACACACTGACTAAAACCAATTGAGTCTAGTATTGAAATAAATGCTACGCTCAGGCTATCTTTATTATTGTCAACATGAATATTAAAGTCACCAACAATAATAATTTTATCTGTCTTTAGGACTAGGTTTGATAAAAACTCAGGGAATTCTGTTAGAAATTCAGTATAAGCCCCAGGAGCACGATAAACTACAGAAAATACGATTGGCTGTTGGTGTTTCCTGGATTGACGTGGAAGATTAAGAACAAGACATTCAAATGAGTTGTAGCTAAATTTAGGTTTAGGATTAATTGATAGACTGGAGTTAAAAATAGCAGCAACTCCACTTCCTCGCCCGAGTTCCCTGGGAACGTGTGAATTTATATGACTGGGGGGAGTAGATTCATTTAAACTGACATATTCATCAGGATGCAGCCACGTCTCAGTAAGGGACAATAAATCTATATTGTAGTCTGAGACTAGTTCATTAACTAAAATAGCCTTTGAGGACAGTGATCTAATGTTTAAAAGACCACATTTGAAAGTCTTAGTTTCCTGTGTTGTTCCAGAGGTTGTGTTAATTTGTATAAGATTATTGTGAGTTCTCGCTCTGTTATTGTTTAATTTAAATAATTGAATCGGACGGTAGACAGAGACAGTCTCTATGCGGTTGGGTGACTGATCCAGAGGGAGCGCAGAGAAGTGTTTAGCACTGCAGCTCTGCTTCCTGGTCCCAACTCTGGGTTGTCATGTGATAGACTTAGTAATATTCTTAGATAAGAGAGCTGCTCCATCCCAAGTGGGATGAACGCCATCTCTCCTAACAAGACCAGGTTTCCTCCAAAAAGTTTGCCAATTATCTATAAAGCCCACACCGTTTACAGGACACCACCTCGACAGCCAGCGGTTAAAAGACAACATGCGACTAAACATGTCATCACCTGTAGTGTTAGGGAGAGGGCCAGAGAAAATTACTGTGTCCGACATCGTTTTAGCAAAAGCACACACAGACTCAACATTAACTTTAGTGACCTCCGACATACAAAGCCGGGAGTCGTTGCTGCCGACGTGAATTACGATTTTACTGTATTTACGTTCAGTTTTAGCCAGCAGCTTCAATTTGGATTGGATGTCGCCGGCTCTGGCCCCCGGGATACAATTGACTATGGCCGCTGGTGTCGCTAATCTCACGTTTCTGAGAACCGAGTCGCCAATAACCAGAGTTTGATTCTCAGCGGGTGCGTCGCTGAGTGGAGAAAATCTATTTGAGACGTGAGCTGGTAGCTCTTTAATCGTGGGCTTTCTATGGGTGGTACTATGCCCCCTCCGGACCGTCACCCAGCCACCCTGGGCTCCCGGCTGCCCGGGGCAAGTCGAGGGACTGCTAGCTGAAGCTAAGCTAGGTGGCTTCGCTGCGGCTAGCACGGGCCGGCTAACTATAGCTAACGGGGGTTCTAAGCTGAGGAGCCGAGCTTCTAAGTTGCTAAGCCTCGCCTCCATGTCTACCAACATACTGCATTTATTACATTTACCACTACTGTTAATGGAGGCGGAGGAGTAAGTAAACATGAGACACTCGGAGCAGGAGAGAGCGGTGGAGCGAGAGGGAGAGAGAGAACACATCGCTGCTAAAACTATGAGTGTGAGATTTAAACAGAACACAGAATCACAAAGCACCAGAGAGGAGGGGCTGGTATGTGAGGGTCCTTAACTATATACCGGTGATTTTAGCCGTAGTAGAACAGAAAGACAGTTGTGTTTAGCGGAGGAACTAATTCAGATAGCGACTACACCACCTGTGTCCCGTGGCAAAAACAGGAAGTGACGAAATGACGCAGCACGCTTACCGTAAACACTGGAGAACAGGGGGGCCGACATGAGTAAAATATTGAAGGCCAGCCAGTCATAAATTACACCAGGGGCGCACAGATGAAGCCAATAGCTAGTGCAACAACACTGCAAATATTTTACTCGTTGCATAGCACACCCATTAAGGAAGAAAAATATGGCAACTTGTCAACAAGTGAGGAATACTGGTGAAAATCCAAGTGTTGTATTGTCAACTTTAGCGAATGGATTGTATGTAATTTTGTAAGTTAGCTAACGCTAGCTAGCCAGTGACGTGTGACGCTCCTTGTTATTGCCATTCAGTCGAAACATCAGGCTATCTTTAGCAAAACATAGTGCAAGTTCAGCTGTACCGCAATTTGCGTCATTTTCATTGTGTCATGAAATTGAAATTTGAGAAATTATAACAAGGTTGGTTTTGGTGTATTAATTAGACATGATTCAACTAATCAAGAGCTATGCATCTTGGAATGAAAAGAGTTTGTCAGGCTGTCCTTAATAACTACATAATAGCTACATTTAACAAATAATGATAATACATACTTTTGTTATATCATTTTAGATTCACTTTTAAAATATCTGGCACCACCTGCTGCATCAATTGACGAGGAACAGCCAAGCACCTCAGCTGTGCCAGCATCCTCAGGTGAGTGCGATGTTTCAACAGATTTTCCTGATGATAAATAATTTAATGTAAAAGTGACAATATGTCGTGCCATTTCTAATCCAGCCAATATATTGCTCTTGTGTGTTCTCTCTATATGTATAAGCCCAGAACCACTGCAAGGAACTTCAGACACGCGTGTTGTATCTCTTTCTGATTGCACCACTGATTCAACAGATTCCACACATACACTCTTCTTAGGTGTGTGCCTCATGAATGTAAAGATTGTTAGCATATACTTCATTGTCCTTATGTTAAATTTATCTCAGTTGGCTCAAGGATGTTCTCTTTAAAACAATATGAGGATACGCTTTACATGAATTAATCTACATGAACCATTCATAATGCAGTCATACAGTAACATTACATTGTAATTACATATCTCATTTGGAAACATTTATTAAATACTGTAATATGTATGTGTATATACTGTATATACATATATATGGAGCCAACCATGTGCTCCATACTGTACCAGCGTAATTTACAGCTGTTTTAAAACTACAACAATTATGTGAGATGAGAAATAGTGCTTTTCGCGTGCCCTCCAGATGCAGCAAGCAAACAGACGCTCCACTATCAACCGATCCGGCTGACTGGCCTGCACATCTCACAAACACAATAAGGACAGAATTTGTTCGGAGAGGACCAAATCAGGTACACCTGATTTCATTTTTCCATGGAGAGATGATGGGAGAAGTTGCCACCACCAGTACTTCAGCAGGACCTTAATAAATGGAGAAAGGATAAAAAAAAGTTGGTTGACATATTCAAAAAAGAAAACAGTCTTTTTTGTTTTTGTTTTCAACTTTTCTCCCCAAAACAATTTTTTTTAACACATGGAGGACTGTCTGATTGGAAAAATGCAAGTGCTGCTCTAAACAGCCACGAAAACAGTCCGGAACACCTGAACAATTTGGCGTCATGGAAAGAATTGGCAGTTCGAATAAAACAAGGTACAACCACGGACAAACAAGAGCAGGCCCTCTTAGAGGCAGAGCAGAGTCGGTGGAGAGCAGTGCTGACACGACTGGTTGCTATTGTACAGTTGCTGGCTGTGCAAAATATGGCATTTAGAGGAAACACAGAAATACTCCACTCTCCTTCAAATGGAAACATTTCGAAAGAGGTTGAGCTTATGGCACAGTTTGGCTCAGTGATGAAAGACCACATCCACAAGATTAAATGTGAACCATCACACCACAGGTACTTGGGCAAAACCATCCAGAATGAGTTGATTGAATGCATCAGTGGAAAGATTCTCTCAACAATGGTGCAAGAAATAAAGAAATGCAAATACTTTTCTCGCGCAATTCTCCAGCGCGCAGGCGCCTGGCTGTTCTCACGGGAAGCGCATTTCTCAGCGCCGGTCAGCCCGCGATTCTGCTTTCTCCGCTTGTTGTATTTAACCGTGAACGCACCTCGCCTCGCAACCTCAGCCTGAACCATTATTAACCCCGCTGCGTCACTTCCTTCTATCACTGTTTAATCTATTTTCATCGGACCATTGTTCAAAACCGGCAAATCTGACGTGAAAAGATTTTTATTATAGACGGAAGTTTCAAAACGGTAACTTAACACAAACTAGGGTTATGGCGAAGTGCTCTATTCTAACTAGTCCTGTTTGATTGCTGTGGTAACAGTGATTTCAGGTGGTAGAGAAGTCGTTATGCGCAGATTGCTAGTAGGATCTCGACTTTAGTCTTCTTTCACTTTAAGCGCATGCTCCATGACGTCTTTACAGCGATTTCAACCACTCCGCCCCAGCGTTTCCGTGTTTTCCTGAAAGGGCTTCGTGTAGACGAGATAAACATAAGTACCGGATCCAAAAATGTTTCCGGATTCCGGCAATCCAGGTTACTTATGGAAGTCAGTAAATACATACATTACATACATACATATATACATGCATGCATAAATAAATAGATAGCCAGATAGATAGATAGATAAATTACAGTTCATATAGAATGAATAGGGGATTATTTCAGTTTTCTTTTTGGTTTTAGGCAGTGGTGGGAAGTGTACTTAAGTAGATTTTTCACATATCTGTACTTTATTTGAGTATTTATTTTCCTGACGACGTTTAACTTTTACTCGCTACATTTCAGCACAAATAGCTGTACTTTCTACTTCTTACATTCTCAAAACTGGCTCGTTACTTGAGCAGCGGAGGTTGGCGGAACGTGCACCTTTACGCAAAATTGTAAGGATTATTATTCAGGCAAATTAATTGGCTTTTTGAGGGCTTTTATAAGGTGACTTTACATAATTTTTTGAAGGTATTCCTTTTTCGATTCACATTCGTTTTCCCTTTCCTGCTTCGTGTCAACATCTGCACATAAATACATAGCTCGAAGCAGCAAGTGGTTAACTTTTCTTAAAGACAATATTGGAAAAAGTTGGTTTAAACAAAAACTGTTGGCAAATAGACTATCATTGGTTGGCCGTGTCTACTTAGTCTTACACGTCCACGTAAACAAAACAAACAGATTTAAAACAAGTCGAGATGGAAAAACAAACAACACAACCAATTATATAAGCAAACGCAAAAACAACTTTCAGCCAACACAACCAAAAACAAACACTGTGTCTTGGACTACTACTACTGCATATTCACGCACACAATTCATTTTTTTAATGGACCTCCCAAATGGAACCCTGGGTAATCAGGCCCAGTTTTCCACTCACTATAATGCCAATAGAATTTTTTGCAAAGATATTATATATATATATATTGCCAATTTTAATCCTTAGACGCCCTTTGTGCTGACTCAACACAACTTAGAAGCTGTTGAGTCTTGTGTATGTATTGTACAAACTGGCTAATGTGTACAACTTCAAGCACGGTTGTGTCTTAACTTTGCCGTCCCTACAGGCAAGATACCCTACAGGTGTATTGTCACCCTGCTGGAAACAAATGCAAACACAACCCCAGGCCCATTCAGTTAAGATAGTCTCATGATAAATAAACAGGCTTACATGTAGATGCATGGACAAGCTGGCGGGCAGTTATACAGGCAGGTAAACATCCAGGCAGTTAAAATGCAAAATACAGCTAATAGACACAAAAGGTTCATTTGGTCTATTAGTGTTCTTAGGTAGAATCAAGAGGCACTTGTTTATTCTGTTGTGTTGATTCTTTGTTGTCGCTAGAAGTTCAGATGCACTTGTCCAATACTATTTTAACCTCAGCATCTCGGGTTCAAAATTTGTAAAATTATACATTATATATATAGTGTTGTTATAATTTTTTAGTCAGTTGAAATAAAATTTGGTACTCGTACTTTTACTTTTGATACTTAAGTAAATTTCAACACCAGATGATTTTGATACTTAAGTACATTTAATATGAGCAACTCTAAGACTTTAACTCAAGTCATTTTCTGACGGGTGACTTTTACTTTAACCGGAGTCACTTTCAAGTAAGATATCTGTACTTTTACTCAAGTATGGCTTTCAAGTACTTTATACACCACTGTTTTTAAGAATGTTATGTCGCATACGTAGACAGCAGTCTGAGCATCACAGAATAGCCTGTCAGCGCCGAAATCCAATGTACAGTTCAAAATCATTAAAAGAAACACATTAACATCATGATTCCTTTAAGTTTTTGTGTCCGTGTTTGTCTCCCCCCCCCCCCCCCAAAAGCTGTAAACCTAGGGGAAACACTGAAAGTTATTTCACTCACCAACCCATTTGACTTGACTGCGTTACACTGATTCTTATTCTGCAGAAACAGATTTACTAATATGATGATAGATGAAGCCATAGGTTTTGTTGTTTCAAGGTTACTTACCTCCAGTTCATGGTAAAGTTTGCGACCATCCGGAGCAGCTGCAGCGCTAGCCTGTTAGCACTGGCGGGTAGCATGTCGCGGCTAACCGGTTAGCATCTCGTGGTTAGCCTAGCGCCGTAGCCTAAGCTAACCAGGAAACGTTGCAGTCGCTGAGCTGTGAGTCTTCACTCACGCTCCTCGTCCTTGCCCATTGATTGGTTAGCGAGGAACTAGGAGGCGTAAGCACCGGCAAGATGGCGCCGGGGGAACGCCTCCTACGAGCCTCATTCTCACCCTGTAGAAACCAATGGGTGACGTTATGGACCCTCTGTCTATTTATATATACAGTCTATGGTGCCAAGGAGAAAGGTAAATTCTTAAATCCTGTTCTTAGCCAAGAATGAATCCCAAATAAGAACACTTTCATGAATGCCAGAATTGCCCCGGGCACTTTAGTGGAGTAAAGAAGAAAAGATGTACCATTGTCATTGAAAGCCTTCCTACACCCTGTCGCATAGTTCTTTAAGGATTTTACAGAGGCGGGTATATCAAAAATGATATGTTAATTTATTCTTCATTATACAAAAAAGACATGATCATCAATCAAGCAATCAATCAATCAATCAAGTTTTATTTGTATAGCCCACATTCACAAATAACAATTCGTCTCATGGGGCTTTAACATTGTGTGACATCCTCTGTCCTTAACCCTCAACAAGAGTAAGGAAAAACTACTAAAAACCCTTTTCACAGGAAAAAATATGTAGAAACCTCAGAGAGAGCCACATGTGAGGGATCCCTCTCTCAGGACGGACAGAAGTGCAATAGATGTCAGGTGTAAGAAAACATCATCAGGATTTTTAGCAGCATCCATGAGGCTAAACATTTTTCAATACTATGTGTCAGGCAGTCCCGCTGCAATCACAGTCTCTGGCCAGCAGCCAGCAAGACCACGATCCAGCATCAGGATGAGATCCACTGTAATCCACAGTCATTGGCCGCCAGTTAGAATCCATTATCAGCTGCCGCTGATCCTCCATTACAACGACGATCAGCTGGCATGATACAGAATCCACCGAACTGGATCCCCCATTGCGACCTCCGACACGCGATCCACAATCATAATCCATGGTGCGGCCACAGCTGTGGCCCTGCATCCGCGGGCGCTAAGGCACAGAAACTCCGGGAAAAGGGGTCAAGTTAGTAACATGTACTGATCAGATAAGAATTATCTTGATGTGATAAATATGGAGAAAAAGGAAGGAGAAGCAGGAAAGAGAAGCTCCGTGTGTCTTGTGTCATAAATTCCCTGTGCGTCTTAGCATCATCAGGGGTTTTTGCCATTTAATCAAATTTGGAACATCGCACTAATTAGCTCTAACTATAAGCTATATAAAACAGGAAGGTTTTGAGTCTACTTTTAAACGAACAGAGCGTGTCTGCTTCCCAAACTGAAAGTGAGAGATTATTCCACAGCAGTGGGGCTTGATGGCTAAAAGCTCTGGCTCCTACTCTACTTTTAGAGACTTTAGGGACAACAAGTAAACCTGAGTTCTGGGATCGGAGTGCTCTAGTAGGTTGATATGGTACTAACATCTCTTTAAGGTAAAGAGGTGCCATATCATTACGGGCCTTGAAGGTGAGGAGGAGAATTTTAAATTCGATTCTAGATTTAACAGGAAGCCAGTGTAGCGATGCTAATACTGGAGAAATGTGCTCTCTTTTCTTAGTTCTCGTCAGGACACGTGCTGCGGCATTTTGGACCAGCTGCAGAGTCTTTAACGACTTGCTGCTGGAGCCTGATAATAATGAATTACAATAGTCCAGTCTCGATGTAACAAAGGCGTGGACTAGTTTTTCTGCATCTTTTTGCGAAAGGACATGTCTGATTTTTGAGATATTACGCAAGTGGAAAAACGCAGTCCTAGAAATTACTTTTAAGTGACTATTAAAGGACAAATCAGGATTGAAGATCACTCCCAAGTTCCTGACTGTGTCATTGGAAGCAAGGGCAATGTCATCTAGCGCAGCTATATCATTAGATAATGTATCTCTAAGGTGTTTAGGGCCGAGTATTATAACCTCTGTTTTATCTGAGTTTAATAAGAGAAAATTGCGGATCATCCAGGTTTTTATGTCCTTGAGACATGCTCGAAGTTTAGTTAATTGATTACTTTGATCAGGTTTTATTGACAAATATAACTGGGTGTCATCCGCATAACAGTGAAAATTTACCGAGTGTGTCCTGATAATGTTTCCTAGTGGAAGCATATATAATGAGAATAAAATTGGGCCGAGCACAGACCCCTGTGGGACACCATGGTTAACTTTGGTGCGCACCGATGACTCATCATTGATTTGAACGAATTGGGAGCGATCAGCAAAATAAGATTTAAACCAGTTTAAGGCCGTTCCTTTAATGTTAATTAACTGTTTTAGTCTCTCTAATAAAATTTGATGGTCAATTGTGTCGAATGCTGCACTGAGATCTAACAGAACGAGGACAGACACAAGTCCCTGATCTGAAGCTATTAGAAGGTCATTAGTGACTTTTGCCAGGGCTGTCTCTGTGCTATGATTGGTTCTAAACCCAGACTGAAAGTCTTCATATATATTATTTTCCTGGAGAAACTCACACAGCTGATTGGCTACAACTTTTTCTAAGATTTTAGATAGGAAGGGGAGATTAGATATTGCCCTGTAATTTGCTAAAACCTCTGGGTCTAGGGTGGGTTTTTTGAGTAGGGGTTTGATTACAGCTATTTTAAAAGACTGTGGTACATAACCTGATGATAATGACAGATTGATTGTGTTAAGTAACGAATTATCTATTAGGGGCAGAATTTCTTTAAGTAATTTAGTTGGAATCGGATCTAAAATACAGGTTGTTGGTTTAGAACCTGAGACTATTTTGGTAAACTGATCACGGGTGATCAGAGAGAAGCTGTCTAAATAATGGGAAGGATTCAGCCGTTTCTGAGATCTCTATTGTTGGGAGGGTATTAGTGCCAATTGAGGGCAGGAGATGATTGATTTTATTTCTAATAGTTAGAATTTTATCATTAAAAAAGGTCATAAAGATATTGCTATTTAGGGATCGAGGAATACTGGGTTCGGTGGAGGTGTGACTCTCTGTCAGCCTGGCTACAGTGCTGAAGAGAAACCTGGGGTTGTTTTTATTCTCTTCTATTAGTTTTGAATAATAGGCAGCTCTTGCTTTGTGGAGAGCCTTTTTATATTCTGTAACACTACTCTTCCAGTCTAGGAGATTTCAACACTGTTGCTGGAGCGCCACTTCCTTTCTAGTTTTCTTGATATTTGTTTCAACTCATGTGTCTTGGAATTATACCACGGAGCTAATTTACTATGTTTTACACATTTCTTTTTTAGAGGCGCTATTGAGTCTAATGTTAATCGTAATGAGTCTGCAGAGCTTTCTACGAGGTGGTCAATCTCAATAGAGCTCGGGTTTTTAAAGAATTTGTTGTTTATGTCGACGGATAATACGGGTTTAAATGTAATCGGAATTATTTCCTTAAATTTAGCTACAGCACTATCAGGTAGACATCTAGAAAATGAGTTTTTTATTAGGGGCATATATTCAGATAGTGAAAAATCGAAGGTTATTAAATTATGGTCTGATAGTACTGGATTGCGCGGAAGTACTGTTAAATGTTCAATTTTGACACCGTATGATAACACAAGGTCAAGTGTGTGGTTACAACAATGAGTAGGTTGATGCACACACTGACTAAAACCAATTGAGTCTAGTATTGAAATAAATGCTACGCTCAGGCTATCTTTATTATTGTCAACATGAATATTAAAGTCACCAACAATAATAATTTTATCTGTCTTTAGGACTAGGTTTGATAAAAACTCAGGGAATTCTGTTAGAAATTCAGTATAAGCCCCAGGAGCACGATAAACTACAGAAAATACGATTGGCTGTTGGTGTTTCCTGGATTGACGTGGAAGATTAAGAACAAGACATTCAAATGAGTTGTAGCTAAATTTAGGTTTAGGATTAATTGATAGACTGGAGTTAAAAATAGCAGCAACTCCACTTCCTCGCCCGAGTTCCCTGGGAACGTGTGAATTTATATGACTGGGGGGAGTAGATTCATTTAAACTGACATATTCATCAGGATGCAGCCACGTCTCAGTAAGGGACAATAAATCTATATTGTAGTCTGAGACTAGTTCATTAACTAAAATAGCCTTTGAGGACAGTGATCTAATGTTTAAAAGACCACATTTGAAAGTCTTAGTTTCCTGTGTTGTTCCAGAGGTTGTGTTAATTTGTATAAGATTATTGTGAGTTCTCGCTCTGTTATTGTTTAATTTAAATAATTGAATCGGACGGTAGACAGAGACAGTCTCTATGCGGTTGGGTGACTGATCCAGAGGGAGCGCAGAGAAGTGTTTAGCACTGCAGCTCTGCTTCCTGGTCCCAACTCTGGGTTGTCATGTGATAGACTTAGTAATATTCTTAGATAAGAGAGCTGCTCCATCCCAAGTGGGATGAACGCCATCTCTCCTAACAAGACCAGGTTTCCTCCAAAAAGTTTGCCAATTATCTATAAAGCCCACACCGTTTACAGGACACCACCTCGACAGCCAGCGGTTAAAAGACAACATGCGACTAAACATGTCATCTACTGTAGTGTTAGGGAGAGGGCCAGAGAAAATTACTGTGTCCGACATCGTTTTAGCAAAAGCACACACAGACTCAACATTAACTTTAGTGACCTCCGACATACGAAGCCGGGAGTCGTTGCTGCCGACGTGAATTACGATTTTACTGTATTTACGTTCAGTTTTAGCCAGCAGCTTCAATTTGGATTGGATGTCGCCGGCTCTGGCCCCCGGGATACAATTGACTATGGCCGCTGGTGTCGCTAATCTCACGTTTCTGAGAACCGAGTCGCCAATAACCAGAGTTTGATTCTCAGCGGGTGCGTCGCTGAGTGGAGAAAATCTATTTGAGACGTGAGCTGGTGGCTCTTTAATCGTGGGCTTTCTATGGGTGGTACTATGCCCCCTCCGGACCGTCACCCAGCCACCCTGGGCTCCCGGCTGCCCGGGGCAAGTCGAGGGACTGCTAGCTGAAGCTAAGCTAGGTGGCTTCGCTGCGGCTAGCACGGGCCGGCTAACTATAGCTAACGGGGGTTCTAAGCTGAGGAGCCGAGCTTCTAAGTTGCTAAGCCTCGCCTCCATGTCTACCAACATACTGCATTTATTACATTTACCACTACTGTTAATGGAGGCGGAGGAGTAAGTAAACATGAGACACTCGGAGCAGGAGAGAGCGGTGGAGCGAGAGGGAGAGAGAGAACACATCGCTGCTAAAACTATGAGTGTGAGATTTAAACAGAACACAGAATCACAAAGCACCAGAGAGGAGGGGCTGGTATGTGAGGGTCCTTAACTATATACCGGTGATTTTAGCCGTAGTAGAACAGAAAGACAGTTGTGTTTAGCGGAGGAGCTAATTCAGATAGCGATTTTGTAAGTTAGCTAACGCTAGCTAGCCAGTGACGTGTGACGCTCCTTGTTATTGCCATTCAGTCGAAACATCAGGCTATCTTTAGCAAAACATTGCAATTTGCGTCATTTTCATTGTGTCATGAAATTGAAATTTGAGAAATTATAACAAGGTTGGTTTTGGTGTATTAATTAGACATGATTCAACTAATCAAGAGCTATGCATCTTGGAATGAAAAGAGTTTGTCAGGCTGTCCTTAATAACTACATAATAGCTACATTTAACAAATAATGATAATACATACTTTTGTTATATCATTTTAGATCCACTTTTAAAATATCTGGCACCACCTGCTGCATCAATTGACGAGGAACAGCCAAGCACCTCAGCTGTGCCAGCATCCTCAGGTGAGTGCGATGTTTCAACAGATTTTCCTGATGATAAATAATTTAATATAAAAGTGACAATATGTCGTGCCATTTCTAATCCAGCCAATATATTGCTCTTGTGTGTTCTCTCTATATGTATAAGCCCAGAACCACTGCAAGGAACTTCAGACACGCGTGTTGTATCTCTTTCTGATTGCACCACTGATTCCACAGATTCCACACATACACTCTTCTTAGGTGTGTGCCTCATGAATGTAAAGATTGTTAGCATATACTTCATTGTCCTTATGTTAAATTTATCTCAGTTGGCTCAAGGATGTTCTCTTTAAAACAATATGAGGATACGCTTTACATGAATTAATCTACATGAACCATTCATAATGCAGTCATACAGTAACATTACATTGTAATTACATATCTCATTTGGAAACATTTATTAAATACTGTAATATGTATGTGTATATACTGTATATACATATATATGGAGCCAACCATGTGCTCCATACTGTACCAGCGTAATTTACAGCTGTTTTAAAACTACAACAATTATGTGAGATGAGAAATAGTGCTTTTCGCGTGCCCTCCAGATGCAGCAAGCAAACAGACGCTCCACTATCAACCGATCCGGCTGACTGGCCTGCACATCTCACAAACACAATAAGGACAGAATTTGTTCGGAGAGGACCAAATCAGGTACACCTGATTTCATTTTTCCATGGAGAGATGATGGGAGAAGTTGCCACCACCAGTACTTCAGCAGGACCTTAATAAATGGAGAAAGGATAAAAAAAAGTTGGTTGACATATTCAAAAAAGAAAACAGTCTTTTTTGTTTTTGTTTTCAACTTTTCTCCCCAAACAATTTTTTTTAACACATGGAGGACTGTCTGATTGGAAAAATGCAAGTGCTGCTCTAAACAGCCACGAAAACAGTCCGGAACACCTGAACAATTTGGCGTCATGGAAAGAATTGGCAGTTCGAATAAAACAAGGTACAACCACGGACAAACAAGAGCAGGCCCTCTTAGAGGCAGAGCAGAGTCGGTGGAGAGCAGTGCTGACACGACTGGTTGCTATTGTACAGTTGCTGGCTGTGCAAAATATGGCATTTAGAGGAAACACAGAAATACTCCACTCTCCTTCAAATGGAAACATTTCGAAAGAGGTTGAGCTTATGGCACAGTTTGGCTCAGTGATGAAAGACCACATCCACAAGATTAAATGTGAACCATCACACCACAGGTACTTGGGCAAAACCATCCAGAATGAGTTGATTGAATGCATCAGTGGAAAGATTCTCTCAACAATGGTGCAAGAAATAAAGAAATGCAAATACTTTTCTCGCGCAATTCTCCAGTGCGCAGGCGCCTGGCTGTTCTCACGGGAAGCGCATTTCTCAGCGCATTTCTCAGCGCCGGTCAGCCCGCGATTCTGCTTTCTCCGCTTGTTGTATTTAACCGTGAACGCACCTCGCCTCGCAACCTCAGCCTGAACCATTATTAACCCCGCTGCGTCACTTCCTTCTATCACTGTTTAATCTATTTTCATCGGACCATTGTTCAAAACCGGCAAATCTGACGTGAAAAGATTTTTATTATAGACGGAAGTTTCAAAACGGTAACTTAACACAAACTAGGGTTATGGCGAAGTGCTCTATTCTAACTAGTCCTGTTTGATTGCTGTGGTAACAGTGATTTCAGGTGGTAGAGAAGTCGTTATGCGCAGATTGCTAGTAGGATCTCGACTTTAGTCTTCTTTCACTTTAAGCGCATGCTCCATGACGTCTTTACAGCGATTTCAACCACTCCGCCCCAGCGTTTCCGTGTTTTCCTGAAAGGGCTTCGTGTAGACGAGATAAACATAAGTACCGGATCCAAAAATGTTTCCGGATTCCGGCAATCCAGGTTACTTATGGAAGTCAGTAAATACATACATTACATACATACATATATACATGCATGCATAAATAAATAGATAGCCAGATAGATAGATAGATAAATTACAGTTCATATAGAATGAATAGGGGATTATTTCAGTTTTCTTTTTGGTTTTAGGCAGTGGTGGGAAGTGTACTTAAGTAGATTTTTCACATATCTGTACTTTATTTGAGTATTTATTTTCCTGACGACGTTTAACTTTTACTCGCTACATTTGAGCACAAATAGCTGTACTTTCTACTTCTTACATTCTCAAAACTGGCTCGTTACTTGAGCAGCGGAGGTTGGCAGAACGTGCACCTATACGCACGGCGCACCTCTCTCTCGCCTTCTCGCTCCTGCAGGAGCTCGGTTCAGTCTTTATTATTAGGGCCCAGGCACTGACAGACATTAGGCCCTATTGAAATTGTAAGGATTATTATTCAGGCAAATTAATTGGCTTTTTGAGGGCTTTTATAAGGTGACTTTACATAATTTTTTGAAGGTATTCCTTTTTCGATTCACATTCGTTTTCCCTTTCCTGCTTCGTGTCAACATCTGCACATAAATACATAGCTCGAAGCAGCAAGTGGTTAACTTTTCTTAAAGACAATATTGGAAAAAGTTGGTTTAAACAAAAACTGTTGGCAAATAGACTATCATTGGTTGGCCGTGTCTACTTAGTCTTACACGTCTACGTAAACAAAACAAACAGATTTAAAACAAGTCGAGATGGAAAAACAAACAACACAACCAATTATATGAGCAAACGCAAAAACAACTTTCAGCCAACACAACCAAAAACAAACACTGTGTCATGGACTACTACTACTGCATATTCACGCACACAATTCATTTTTTTAATGGACCTCCCAAATGGAACCCTGGGTAATCAGGCCCAGTTTTCCACTCACTATAATGCCAATATAATTTTTGCAAAGATATTATATATCTATATATTGCCAATTTCAATCCTTAGACGCCCTTTGTGCTGACTCAACACAACTTAGAAGCTGTTGAGTCTTGTATATGTATTGTACACACTGGCTAATGTTTACAACTTCAAGCAGGGTTGTGTCTTCACTTTCCCGTCCCTACAGGCAAGATACCCTAGAGGTGTATTGTCACCCTGCTGGAAACAAATGCAAACACAACCCCAGGCCCATTCAGTTAAGATAGTCTCATGATAAATAAACAGGCTTACATGTAGATGCATGGACAAGCTGGCGGGCAGGTATACAGGCAGGTAAACATCCAGGCAGTTAAAATGCAAAATACAGCTAATAGACACAAAAGGTTCATTTGGTCTATTAGTGTTCTTAGGTAGAATCAAGAGGCACTTGTTTATTCTGTTGTGTTGATTCTTTGTTGTTGCTAGAAGTTCAGATGCACTTGTCCAATACTATTTTAACCTCAGCATCTCGGGTTCAAAATTTGTAAAATTATACATTATATATATAGTGTTGTTATAATTTTTTAGTCAGTTGAAATAAAATTTGGTACTTGTACTTTTACTTTTGATACTTAAGTACATTTCAACACCAGATGATTTTGATACTTAAGTACATTTAATATGAGCAACTCTAAGACTTTAACTCAAGTCATTTTCTGACGGGTGACTTTTACTTTAACCGGAGTCACTTTCAAGTAAGATATCTGTACTTTTACTCAAGTATGGCTTTCAAGTACTTTATACACCACTGTTTTTAAGAATGTTATGTCGCATACGTAGACAGCATAAACAGGCAGTTGTGAGAGGAAACCAGACCCGGCCATTTATAGTCTCCCTGCCAGTCCTACAGAAGGGACAAACTGGACAAACACATGACGTCTGAGCATCACAGAATAGCCTGTCAGCGCCGAAATCCAATGTACAGTTCAAAATCATTAAAAGAAACACATTAACATCATGATTCCTTTAAGTTTTTGTGTCCGTGTTTGTCTCTCCCCCCCCCCCCCCAAAAGCTGTAAACCTAGGGGAAACACTGAAAGTTATTTCATTCACCAACCCATTTGACTTGACTGCGTTACACTGATTCTTATTCTGCAGAAACAGATTTACTAATATGATGATAGATGAAGCCATAGGTTTTGTTGTTTCAAGGTTACTTACCTCCAGTTCATGGTAAAGTTTGCGACCATCCGGAGCAGCTGCAGCGCTAGCCTGTTAGCACTGGCGGCTAGCATGTCGCGGCTAACCGGTTAGCATCTCGTGGTTAGCCTAGCGCCGTAGCCTAAGCTAACCAGGAAACGTTGCAGTCGCTGAGCTGTGAGTCTTCACTCACGCTCCTCGTCCTTGCCCATTGATTGGTTAGCGAGGAACTAGGAGGCGTAAGCACCGGCAAGATGGCGCCGGGGGAACGCCTCCTACGAGCCTCATTCTCACCCTGTAGAAACCAATGGGTGACGTTATGGACCCTCTGTCTATTTATATATACAGTCTATGGTGCCAAGGAGAAAGGTAAATTCTTAAATCCTGTTCTTAGCCAAGAATGAATCCCAAATAAGAACACTTTCATGAATGCCAGAATTGCCCCGGGCACTTTAGTGGAGTAAAGAAGAAAAGATGAACCATTGTCATTGAAAGCCTTCCTACTCCCTGTCGCATAGTTCTTTAAGGATTTTACAGAGGCGGGTATATCAAAAATGATATGTTAATTTATTCTTCATTATACAAAAAAGACATGAGTAAAATATTGAAGGCCAGCCAGTCATAAATTACACCAGGGGCGCACAGATAAAGCCAATAGCTAGTGCAACAACACTGCAAATATTTTACTCGTTAAGGAAGAAAAATACGGCAACTTGTCAACAAGTGAGGAATACTGGTGAAAATCCAAGTGTTGTATTGTCAACTTTAGCGAATGGATTGTATGTAATTTTTCTAAGTTAGCTAACGCTAGCTAGCCAGTGACGTGTGACGCTCCTTGTTATTGCCATTCAGTCGAAACATCAGGCTATCTTTAGCAAAACATAGTGCAAGTTCAGCTGTACCGCAATTTGCGTCATTTTCATTGTGTCATGAAATTGAAATTTGAGAAATTATAACAAGGTTGGTTTTGGTGTATTAATTAGACATGATTCAACTAATCAAGAGCTATGCATCTTGGAATGAAAAGAGTTTGTCAGGCTGTCCAAATTCACCCAAATGCTTAATAACTACATAATAGCTACATTTAACAAATAATGATAATACATACTTTTGTTATATCATTTTAGATTCACTTTTAAAATATCTGGCACCACCTGCTGCATCAATTGACGAGGAACAGCCAAGCACCTCAGCTGTGCCAGCATCCTCAGGTGAGTGCGATGTTTCAACAGATTTTCCTGATGATAAATAATTTAATATAAAAGGGACATATGTCGTGCCATTTCTAATCCAGCCAATATATTGCTCTTGTGTGTTCTCTCTATATGTATATGTCCAGAACCACTGCAAGGAACTTCAGACACGCGTGTTGTATCTCTTTCTGATTGAACCACTGATTCCACACATACACTCTTCTTAGGTGTGTGCCTCATGAATGTAAAGATTGTTAGCATATACTTCATTGTCCTTATGTTAAATTTATTTCAGTTGGCTCAAGGATGTTCTCTTTAAAACAATATGAGGATACGCTTTACATGAATTAATCTACATGAACCATTCATAATGCAGTCATACAGTAACATTACATTGTAATTACATATCTCATTTGGAAACATTTATTAAATACTGTAATATGTATGTGTATATACTGTATATACATATATATGGAGCCAACCATGTGCTCCATACTGTACCAGCGTAATTTACAGCTGTTTTAAAACTACAACAATTATGTGAGATGAGAAATAGTGCTTTTCGCGTGCCCTCCAGATGCAGCAAGCAAACAGACGCTCCACTATCAACCGATCCGGCTGACTGGCCTGCACATCTCACAAACACAATAAGGACAGAATTTGTTCGGAGAGGACCAAATCAGGTACACCTGATTTCATTTTTCCATGGAGAGATGATGGGAGAAGTTGCCACCACCAGTACTTCAGCAGGACCTTAATAAATGGAGAAAGGATAAAAAAAAAAATTGGTTGACATATTCAAAAAGAAAACAGTCTTTTTTGTTTTTGTTTTCAACTTTTCTCCCCAAAACAATTTTTTTTAACAAATGGAGAACTGTCTGATTGGAAAAATGCAAGTGCTGCTCTAAACAGCCACGAAAACAGTCCGGAACGCCTGAACAATTTGGCGTCATGGAAAGAATTGGCAGTTCGAATAAAACAAGGTACAACCATGGACAAACAAGAGCAGGCCCTCTTAGAGGCAGAGCAGAGTCGGAGGAGAGCAGTGCTGACAGGACTGGTTGCTATTGTACAGTCGCTGGCTGTGAAAATATGGCATTTAGAGGAAACACAGAAATACTCCACTCTCCTTCAAATGGAAACATTTTGAAAGAAGTTGAGCTTATGGCACAGTTTGACCCAGTGATGAAAGACCACATCCACAAGATTAAATGTGAACCATCACACCACAGGTACTTGGGCAAAACCATCCAGAATGAGTTGATTGAATGCATCAGTGGAAAGATTCTCTCAACAATGTTGCAAGAAATAAAGAAATTCAAATACTTTCTCCTCATTTTAGATTGCACCCCGGATGTTAGCCACATTGAACAGCTGTCAGTAGTGATATGAATTTTGACATTGGAAGAAGAGCCCCAGGTTAAAGAGCACTTCATGGAATTCCTAGTAGCAGAGGAGTCCACTGGTGAAAGTTTGTCTGCCCTGATTTTGAAGAGGGTGGAGGAGTTGGAGATTGCCTTTGATGACTGCAGAGGACAGTCGTATGACAACGGGGCAAATATGAGAGGAAAGAACAAGTGAGTACAGGCCAGGCTACTGCAACTGAACCCAAGAGGTTTGTTTGTGCCGTGTGGGGCACATATACTCAATTTGGTCAATTCTGATGCTGCCAAACGCTCCAAAGATGCCATATTATTTGTTAGTATTGTGCAGAAGCTATACTGCTTGTTTTCTGCCTCTACACAGAGATGGGCCATCCTCAAGAAAAATGTCAACCTTTCGCTCAAAATGTGGTCAGAAACCAGATGGGAGAGCAGAGTGAAAGCTGTGGGACCTCTGCGATATGAAGCCACTGCTGTAAGAGAGGCACTGCTTGAGGTTAGAATCCAGGCCAAAGACCCAATCATCAGGATTGAAGCCCAGTCTCTGGCAGAAGAAGTGGGGTCATTCTGCTTTTCACTGTGCACAGTGGTCTGGTATGATGTGTTGATTCAAATTCAGCAGGTGAGCAATGCTGTCCCAAACAATGCAAGTGGATGTAGCAGTAAGTACTGAAAAAGACTGAAAAAGCTCTTGAGTCCTACAGAGCCACAGGCTTTGTGGCTTCACAAACATCAGCCAAGGCCATATGTGAAGACATGAATGTGGACGCTGTCCTTGTGTAAAGAGGCTAAAGTCCACAAAGAGACACTTCTCAGTGAACTTGACTAAATACACTAGGGCCAGCCCTGTTTGTAAACACGGCGTAATACGAGTTGTCTGTTCCGCGATCAACACGTAAACTATAAAGAGCGCTTTGAGGCCGAACCCCCTCCAGAACTCGTTAGCTGGCTTTTCCCGGTGAAACCTTCCACTCACTGCTGTCGACATGGAGAGTCTGCTCCGTGCCTTGGCCGTGCTGGCCGTGTTGTTCGTGGGGTTGTTCCAGCACGGAGCTGTTGTGGACGGCCGGCCGTCCACATCTGTGCTGACTGTGCCAAACGGAGCGCCGTGGGGAACATGGAGGGGGCCCGAGATGTGTCCTTACCATTTCTTAGCTGTTGGCTTCAGTACCAGGGTAAAGACACTGATTTCTAACATTTTTCACAGTTATTTTTTATTTAACTTCAACCTACCGAGGTAAATAAAATAACTTTCCATTGCTTAGTCCAATACTAACTTTTGCTTTCCATGTAGTTCACTGGCTGAAAAGCTGAAGGCCTTTATCTCATTGGACATTCTGCTTGTTCATAATTCATGTATTCTACATTTTAAATTCTTCATCACTTATATATATATATATAATTGTTGATTTAGTTATTCAACAAATTTTGACCTCAAATGTAGAACTGAAGATTGTGTTTTTATCATTTTCATGACTTTTGTTTTTCTTAGCCTGAAGGTAAAATAGGAAACTTTTGATTGATCATAAGAATCCTTATTATGTACAGAGAACTATTTACAACAACCAGAGATGCATTTACTTCCTGTTGTACCAGATACTAAGCTGCTCTTCACCTGCTGTGACCTGTGACATCACGTGCGCTTGTTGCTGGTGCAGCAATTAAACAAAAGAAAAACTAGTTTAATCTGATCTGCTTCTGGGAACTGAACTCTGTTTCCTCAGGTGGAGGCCAAACAGGGCAGTGGCGACGACTCGGCCATGAACGGCATCCGCCTCATCTGCGGCAAAGACGAGCAACGGAGCCCCATCACCACTGTGGAGTCTCACACTGGCTAGTAAGTAAATGAAACCAAACATTGGTGCTGATAATAATGATCATAAAAAAGAGAAGTGATTTACAAAGATGTGACAGATTCCGAGAAATGATGATAACCAGTCAGATTATTAGAAAACTCGACATAGAACCAATAAAAATGTGCCTTTTCACACGCAGTAGTTGTGAAATATATAAAAACTCATGTGACCCAGATGTAAATTCACTTGATTTTCAGTTGTTGCATGTAACAAACATTATGTAAACTGCTCTGTCACATTATGGTTTTCTTACTTTAATTTCTTTAAACTACAGCTGTCCCTGTGTGGAGAGCTGGTATTTAGCAGCAGGGAATCTGAATTTATCAGTAGAAACTCTTTATTTCTTTGAGTCACTGAGGTGTTTTTTATCAATGTCTTATCAATGTCTTTCTTCAATTATTCAGCTGGTCAAATCGTCTGTCTCAGTGGAACCAACCTGTCGGTCCTGTGAAGGTTAAATAAGAATAAGATTTTAAAAAATGTGTTTTGGAAGCAGCAGGAAGCTGGAGACAGTTTCCACATCATGGAAATCAAAACATTCTTTCTCCAGGATTTTGAGTTCAGGTTCAGATGTTGAAACGTCTCGACTTTGTGTTTCCAAACCAAACCTTGGCTCTTATTCAGATTTGATTCACTCTGCTGTGTTTCCTGCTCTTGTCTCCAGCTGGGGCGACTGGTCCAACGCTCAGTACTGCCCCAGTGGCGTGCTCACCGCTTTCCAGCTCCGCGTGGAGGGCCGTCAGGGTGGCGGTGACGACTCCGCCGTCAACAACATCAAGTTCCGCTGCAGCAGCGGGCACGTGCTGGAGGGCACCGGCCTGGACTGGGGGGAGTACGGCGAATGGAGCCAGGATTGTGTCAACGGAGGAATCTGTGGCATCATGACCAAGATAGAGGAAGAACAGGGGGAAGGGGACGACTCCGCCCTCAACGACGTACTCTTCCGTTGCTGTGCCAGAGCCTAGCAGGTAATTAAATTAAGGCCCAGAAAGAGCTGAGAGACTCAAAGTAATTACCTCTGCCAATGTTATAAACCTTGTAAATGGAATCGAGATAAAAGCACAATTTGGTTTAACAGTTGAAAGATGTTTGTGACATTATTCAAATGTTGTTAGGTTCATAATCCTGTGACTCTGTTTCTGAATTTTTGCTTTATGTTCGTTTTATCGACAGCAATTTATAGGTTAGCAGCATGGTCCACTCACCTGTGATTGACTGGTGAGCAGCTTGGTCCGCCCCTCCTCCGTCACCCTGAATTAAACAATGATTAATAATAAAGTGCTCATTTGAATCGCTGCTGTTTCTGTGACGTTTTTTCTCAGAATTTCAAGTCTCTAATTAGGTTTTATTTCCTTTTATTAAAAACACAAACACTGAGATCTGAGATTTTAGCCGACAACTAACTGACAGTTATTAATATTTAGCTTTCAAGAGAAAGTTTCAAGTGTCAGCTTCGGCAAATAAGACAAAAAGATGAAGGAGCTATTTTTTACATCATCAGCACGAGAGCGGCGTGTTTTCACTTCCTGTCTGATGAACCAATGAGCTCACGGTAAAGTCAGATTAAGCTGTAGGCGCTGACACGGGCGTTTCCCACAATTCCTGCTGGAACTGAGGTAATTAGAAAATGACGAGAGGGTTATTAATTAATTTACAGTTTAAGGACTGACAAAGTTTGATAAGAAACCGATTGGCATAACATAACCAGGAGTCAGGTGGTGCAGGATTTTAAAGGTCATCAATAACATCTTCAAAAATAATAGGCAGCTGGTGCAAAAACACTAAAACTGACTAATTATGATCAATTGCACTGGTGTTCCATTGATTGTGATCTAATTCTAATGGTCCACTAATCATTTCCCCACTAGAGGGCAGTGCTGTAACAAGTTGAGCTGCCCATCATCTCTCTTAAAACCTGTGACTTTTATGACTCCACACATGAAAATATAGATTAATGATTTCATGGAGGCAGTGAACTCTACTTCAATCAGTCTGGAGATGTTGAACCTCTGGTGCAACCACGCTGTCCAGCAGAGAAACGCCCTCTGGGCACAAAGGCCCGAGCTCTGCACCGACTCGATCTGGACACTGTACCACGTCCTGTGACAGCAGAGTTATCGATTGTTGAACAACAGATAATAGACTTCCTTTTGATAGTTAGTATAGAGCTGGAATAATTAGAGGATTAATTGATGTGGATCAGAAGAAACTTAAGAAATGTAGTCACATTTGAAGAAAAAAATGACAATTCCTGTTTTTGTCTTCTCAGACATCGATGTGTTACTTTGCCACAGAAACACTAGAAAGACAGTAGAGTGAATATCTTGATCTTCAGTGTCTCCCTCGGTTGAAAGGGATTTATAAAGGTTATTTTTACCTCTGTGAGTGAATTTCCACATAACTTGGAGTAAGAATGACACATGGGCAAAGAAAGAACCCATAAAAGTTTGGATCTGAACAAAGGTGGATCATTTGTTCTACTTTCTGTAACATTCGCAAGATATTTTTTGAAGACAATTTTTCAATCCTAGGCAATAATGCATGAATATTGATATTAATATTGAGGTTTAAAGCGTCATACAGTTTCATAAAGATGTGGAGACAGCAACTAATCTATCATTTTTTATTTGTACAGCCCATATTCACATATCTCAATTTGTCTAAGAACAAGGTGCAATAAATCATTCCTTTTATTTGGCTCTAGTCTTTACTCAACTAAATGTCAAACATCCTCTGGTTCCAACTTTTCTCCTTTTTCTGTCACTATATAACTTACTTTCATAGTTTTAGTTTGAAGACTTTGCTTCTGGTTTTTTCAGTATTTCCTTGAAATAATATTGACGTAATGTTAATGACTTGATGGATTATTTTGCATTACCTTGCAATATAACAGTGTGAACAACATGACTGTAAACAACCATCAAATTGCATCCCACTCAGTCAGGGGCTCGTGCTGTGATTATCATCTTTGCTCTATAGGTGGCAGCAGTGAGTCGTGATAGAATCTCAGCCACACGTTCCTCTGCAGTGTTTTCGAGGTTGTCATTGAATCACAGGCCTTGATTGGCTTGTGTTGTAAAGGAAGTTCCATCAGAATGTGAAATGTTTGGGAGGAACGAGACACCTGCAACATGGAGCAGAGCCTGATCCTGCTGCTGCTGATCTGTTCTCCTAGAGCCGGTCAAGGTAAGCTTCTAAAGAAACACTTTAATGTCAGGAGGCATTTAGAGTTCTGTATTCAGGTGCACATGAAGAATACGAACATTTCATGGAAAAGTAGGTATTTTGTTCACCTGCTTGTGTTTCGACTGGACCCAGAAACACCACAGTCAAACCTTTAGCAGCAGTTTGGATGGTGTCTGGTGTCTGAGGCCTCAGTTCAGCTCGGGCACAGACACCACATCTGCTCTCTGGACTCTTTCTGAGACAGAGTTGACAGTTGTTTTGTTTAAAGAGTTCAAAAGTCCCCCTATGAAAGGCAAAGAAAGAAATCAATATTAAACAGGCAGGTTTCTTCTTCTTCTTGTATTCAGTCTATTTCAGATTATTTTATTCAAATCAAATAACCACTAATTTCTTATTTGTTTTATGTACTTTACTTTATTACTTTATTTGTGTATTTGCTGTGTGTTCTACTGAAGAAGGTTATTATGGGTCAAACAGTTTCACTTCCTTGGCTTCATTTGCTTCTAGGTCTCTCTCCCTGTGCTTTAATTCAATGGATTAAATAAAGTGACTCTGTCTTCTGCAGGTCATTGAGCTGCTGATGTTTTGCTCTGATCTTCTCCACACTCCCAGCCGCCGGTTGTCAGGGTCCATCACACCGAGCCGGCTGACTACGAGGTGCGGACCGTCCTCCACTGCAGCGTCTTGGGCTTCTACCCTCAGAAAGTAACAAAAACAAGAAAACACAGCTCACTCACTGCCAAACAATCACAGACACACTAACAATAAAACAACTAACAACTACAAAATCATACAAAAACACAGTTTAGAATATAACTATAGCAATTTGCGAAAATACGACAAAATATCACACGCTCACCACCACTCCACCAACAAACTCCCAGCATGCACCTGGAGAGAGAGAGAGAGAGAAAAAACGTTGATCCAGTAGGTGGCGCTATTACTAACACTACATACACACTAATAGGTTTCTTCAGGTCAGGGCTCTGTTCATGTGATAGAATTTTGGGGTCAACTGCTCAGACTTCATTTTCACACTTTAGGTGGCGCTATAACCAAGAGTCAATATTGAAGTTGAGTGCAATTGGACATGTGAGAAAAAATTAATATTTTTTGGCTTCAGTTGGTTTTGAACTCACTGATCCAATCTCATTGTTGTTCTAAATCATTGACAGTTGTTAACTTAAAGAGTTCAAAAGTCCCCCTCTGAAAGGCAAAGAAAAAAATCAATACTAAAGTTCTGCCCTCAACTGGACTTGAATTCCTCACATCCGAGTCACCGTCCCACAGCTCTACCTACTGATCCATCACGTTGTTGTTCTAAATCATTGACAGTTTTATCTGTAAAATGAAAACTTTTTGAGAATCCCAAGACTTCCATGAACAACCAGATATCTTTTTTATTGGTGAGAGTTAAGAAATGTGGCCGTGGCAGTGGTTTAGGACTTATTGTTCATTTTGCTCTTTCCAGGAATTTCGGTCAAAATTAACATGACACCCAATGGAAGTCTGTGCCGGAAATAATTCCTAAATTTTTCGTGGCAGACGGAAGCACCGGTCCAAGAGATTTGAGAGTGGGGTTTTTGTGTTTGCTCATAAATAATCTCATAACAAATAATTTCTTATTTATTCATCACAGCGAGACGGCTGACTACAAGGTGCGGACCGTCCTCCACTGCAGCGTCTTGGGCTTCTACCCTCAGAAAGTGGCCATCCAGCCGAGAAAATACGGCTCACTCACCGCCAAACAATCACAGACACACTAACAATTCTACAAACTTACAACTACACAATTATACAAAAACACAGTTTATATAACTCTAGCAATTTGCGAAAATACGACAAACTCTCACACGCTCACCACCACTCCCCCAACAAACTCCCAGCATGCACCTGGAGAGAGAGAGGGAGAGAGAGAATGTTGATCCAGTAGGTGGCGCTATCACTAACACTGTATTCACACTAATAGGTCTCTTCAGGTCCGGGCTCTGATCATGTAACCGAATTTTGGGGTCGATTGTTCACACTTAATTTTCACACTATCGGTGGCGCTATAACAATGAGTCAATATTAAAGTTGATTGCAATTGGAAATGTAGGAAAAAATAATATTTTTTGGCTTCAGTTGGTTTTGAACTCACTGATCCAATCACATTGCTGTTCTAAATCATTGACAGTTGTTTTTTTAAAGAGTTCAAAAGTCCCCCTCTGAAAGGCAAAGAAAAAAATCAATGTTAAACAGGCAAGTTTCTTCCTCTTCTTGTATTCAGTCTATTTCAGATTATTTTATTCAAATCAAATAACTAATAATTTCTCATACGTTTTTATTTACTTTACTTTATTACTTTATTTGTGTATTTTGTTAAGTCAACATCACCGCAGTGTTAATTTTGGCAGCTATTTTTGATTTAGTCTTAGTCTTAGTCTTTTGACGAAAATGCATATTAGTTTTAGTCTAGTTTTAGTCATTTTTATCCTTCTTAGTTTTAGTCTAGTTTTAGTCGACGAAAACAAATTACATTTTAGTCTAGTTTTAGTCGACGAAAACAAATTACATTTTAGTCTAGTTTTAGTCACATTTAATAGCCACATTATCTTCCCTTCTCAGGTCCAGGGACCCCCTGTGTTGTGTCTACAACTGCGTACTAGTCTAGCTTGCAGTACTTAGGTTGTCCATTAGATGTCCCTCCTATAGGTCTATAGCAGGTGTCGGCAACCTTTACTATCAAAAGAGTCATTTTGCCCCCTCTTCCCCCAAATAAAATTTGTCTGGAGCCGCAAAACATATTTGATAACAAAGCTGATAACATTTTATATAAAGTTATACTATACTAATCTGTAGATTATTGCATTTATGAAATTATAGAACAACGATAAAGAAAACTGTTGACATTTTAGTTATTTTTACCTGTTACAGCAAAGGGAAACACCAAATGCTTATGAAGAGGAGAAGAAAATACACAGGCAAGTGTAGGCCTACTTTGAAATAAATTAAACGCAGAACTACGTAGGGTTATTTGAGTCATCCCCATATTTGTGGGAAATGTATGAAATAAGAAGTACCCTATTTTGAAATAAATAAAAACATATAGCTGCAGCCTATATATTTTAGTTGGCGTTGGCGAAATTTGAAAACAAAAATTGAAAGCAGATCAGACTGGAGGCGGACACAGAAGCTGGAGCTCGGTAGAAACCAGCTGCAGCTTCTGCTCTGATCCAGAAGCTGCGGCGCTGATCTCAGAGCAGCTGAGACCAGAGGAACTCTGTGTTTTCACTGTTTCCATAGTTAAGAAGCAGCAGGTGAGTCAGTGACCGGCCTGCCTCATGTGAACGAGTTCTACTCTGAGCGAGTGTGCGGGGCCAGGGGGCGGATTCTCGGGACCGGTGCGGTGTCTGGCAGCAGACACACACACACAGACACACACACTCGCTGCTCCGGGTACTTCATGACGGCCTGATACGATTATGTTTTTAAAAATTGTTGTGACTTAGTCAACCGCCAACATTTTCGTTTCGTCTCGTTAACGAAAATTAAAATAGATTTCGTCATAGTATTTATTTTCAAAGATCCATTTCGTTGCGTCTTCGTCTCGTCTTAGTCATGGGAAAAGGGGCGTTAACGAATATTTTTCGTTATCGTTATCGTCAACAAAATTAACACTGCATCACCGATGTGGTTTTCAAGTGGAAATTCCTGCAGATACAAAACGAGGCTGTTCAGACGGAGCACGCTGGACAGAACAGGTACATTTCTGTGTTTTCTACTGAAGAAGGTTATTATGGGTCGAACAGTTTCACTTCCTTGGCTTCATTTGCCTCTAGGTCTCTCTCCCTGTGCTTTAATTCAATGGATTAAATAAAGTGACTCTGTCTTCTGCAGGTCATTGAGCTGCTGATGTTTTGCTCTGATCTTCTCCACACTCCAGGGCCGCCGGTTGTCAGGGTCCAACACACCGAGCCGGCTGACTACTTGGGGGCGGACCATCCTCCACTGCAGCGTCTTGGGCTTCTACCCTCAGAAAGTGAAGGTTAGCTGGCTGAGGGACGGGATGGAGGTCAGGCGCCCAGGAGGGGGGAGAGGGTGAAAAAGTTTTCCCACAGAGAAAGTATCAAGGGTAGGAATGTAGCCATCTTACACTGATGACGTCATCTGGAGCCAGAGTCTGAGCAGGAGCAGTCGGGGGAAGAAGTCATGACCTTACTCTCCTGTTTTGATAGCTTTTAGAGGCTGTTCACCTCAAATTACTTTCACTTCATATCTGACGATAAAGTTTATCTCTACATATATAAGAAAAACAAATGTCAGTTTACTCTCTTAATCTCTTTCCTGGCCCGGCTTGTTTAATCTATGTATAGACTGTAATACATGTAGTTTACAGGAGGCTGTTAGTCCTTGGAGAAATGTCCTATTGACCCATTGATTCTGAGCTCTCTGGAGATGTGGAAATGTTAAATCCACATCAGTTCCACTTCGTCTGCGTCTCTGTAAATGATTCACGCTGATACGAGTTGTCTGTTCCGCGATCAACATGTAAACTATATAAGAGCTTTTGAGGCTGAACTCCCTCCGGTAGTCGTTAGCTGGCTTTTCCCGTTGAAACCTTCCACTCACTGCTGTCGACATGGAGAGTCTGCTCGGCGCCGTGGCCTCGCTGGCTCCGTTCTTCTTGGGGTTGTTCCAGCAGGAAGCTGGTGTGGCCTTTACCAGCCGGCCGTACAAATCTGAGGTGAATGTGACAAACGGAGAGCGGTTTGGAAACTGGACGTGGCCCGAGATGTGTCCTGACCAGTTCTTTGCTGTTGGCTTCAGTACCAGGGTAAAGACAATGATTTCTAACATTTATCACAATCATTTTTTATTTAACTTAAACCTACTGAGGCAAATAAAGCTACTTTCCATTGCTTAGTCCAATACTAACTTTTGCTTTCCAGAAAGTACACTGGCTGAAAAGCTGAAGGCTTTTATCTCATTGGACATTCTGCTTGTCCATAATTCATGTGTTCTACATTTTAAATTAAAATTTAAATCACTTTTGCCAAAATATGACTTATATATATATATATATATAAATATATAGAACACTTACAAGTTATCAAAAAAATCAACTTTTCGTCAGAGCGTGTGACCGTGGCGTTGTGTCAAAGTTTGATTAAACGCCATCAAAACACGGGCGTCTGTATCTCGAACATATTTGGTCTGATCAAGTCCAAACTAGACACATAAGACAAGAGTCTCGACCTGATGACCCCTGAAGACTGTCAGATGGTTTTAAAGAATGGGTGTGGCAAAGTAACTGACTAGCGCCCCCTAAAGGGCAGCCCCGGCACTACGATTGGCCTACAGCTACAAAAATCAACAGGGACATGTGTCTTTTCATGACAAAGAAATAAGTCTCTTGGATAGATATGCTAGAGTAAACAGGAAGCCCGCCATTTTGGATTTGGTGGCCATTTTCCGCATATTTACTTTGACATACTTTTCGTAGGGCTTTCATCAGATCAACTTAGAATTTAGATGAGTGTCTTCACAACTAGATGGAGATCTAAAGTTATTTGAATTTTAACATTTCGTCATACCATGTGAACATGGCCTGGCGTCAAAGTTTGATACACGCCATCAAAACACGAGCTTCTGTATCTCAGGCATAATTGGTTCAATCAAGTCCAAACTAGGCATGTAAGACAAGAGTCACGACCTGATGACATCTACAGAGACACCATGGCTTAAAATCACAGCGCCACCTGCTGGCTACAGGAAGTGAAGCATTTATCCTTGCCACATAGCGCAAACGCATGCAACGCGGAGACCAGCGCTTGGTTATCGAACGCTCTCTCTTCCCAGACCGCAACAGAACGGCGCGTGTGCTCGGGCCTGTTAGTGCTACAACGTAGCCGTAGTTTTATTTTATTTTATTAGATGGATTTTGTTATTCATATACATACAAATACAAATCGCTATGAGTTAAGAAAAGTATTATAACAACAAACTGCAGATTTGATGATTAAAATACACACAGTGTATAATTGATCTTCAAAGCGTTAACAAATTTATATAATGGATTTATTTGTTGTCCAGTTTATGAAAGGTGCCTGATTGGAGACTGGTACCAGTACAGAACACTTACTAGCCAGTGTGAGACTCCACAGAGTAAGTTAAGCTCCGGTCCCGGACTTTGCCGCAGATGAGGCGGATGCTGTTCATGGCCGTGTTGTCGCCATCGCCCAGTTTGGACTCCAAACCCTAACCCTAACCCTAACCCTAACCCTAACCCTAACCCTCATTTGTATTATTCCAACATAATGGGAAAAAAATCAATGAAATAAGAAAAATGAAAAAAGGTAAAAGTTTGTTTTATTGTCCTGCAGCTCAGAGATCATTTATACTGGGAAACTGTGTTTGCAGTCATGAGGATGAACTGGTTCCTAACGAATGATCATAAGAATCCTGATTATGTACAGAGAACAATTTACAACAACCAGAGATGCATTTACTTCCTGTTTTACCAGATACTAAGCTGCTCTTCACCTGCTGTGACCTGTGACATCACGTGCGCTTATTGCTGGTGCAGCAGTTAAACAAAAGAAAAACTAGTTTAATCTGATCTGCTTCTGGGAACTGAAGTCTGTTTCCTCAGGTGTAGCCCTACATATACGCTGAGGACAACACGGCCATGAACGGCATCCGCCTCATCTGCAGCAAAGACGGGGAGCTGAGCTTAACTCACACTGTGGAGTCTCACACTGGCTAGTAAGTGTTCTGTTCTGTGCACGCGAGCTAACGCTAGCCAGGAAGCCGGTGAGATGATGGTGGGGGGTGGTCCAAGGCCACGTAGCGAGACTATCAGGTATTTTCGGGTAGTAATCCCATTCGACGCCATCTAGAGTATCGTTTCTGACATAGAGGAACCACAACAAATCGCGGGAGTTGTTTTTTTCCAGAGTTTTTGGGACGGTAGACATGCCAGATACCAACATTAACGTGTAGAAGCACTACAAAAGTGGAATTTTCATAATATGGGCCCTTTAATAAACTGGACAACAAATAAATCCATTACATAAATGTGTTAACGCTTTGAAGATCAGTTATACACTGTGTATTTTAATCATCAAATCTGCAGTTTGTTGTTATAATACTTTTCCAAAATATTAGTGATTTGTATTTATATGTATATAAGTAACAAAATCCATCTAATTAAAGTAAAGAAAATTATATAAAACTAAACATTGGTGCTGATAATAATGATCATAAAAAAGAGAAGTGATTTACAAAGATGTTACAGATTCAGAGAAATTATGATAACCAGTCAGATTATAAGAAAACTCGACATAGAACCAATTAAATTCACAGGGATTAGTTTTGAAATATATAAAAACTCATGTGACCCAGACGTCTCGACCGTGTTTCAAAACCGAACCTTGGCTCTTATTCAGATTTGATTCACTCTGCTGTGTTTCCTGCTCTCGTCTCCAGCTGGGGCGACTGGTCTCTACCTCAGTACTGCCCCAGTGGCGTGCTCAGCCATTTCCAGCTCCGCGTGGAGGGCCATCAGGAAAACATGGACGACACCGCCGTCAACAACATCAAGTTCCGCTGCAGCAGCGGCGACCTGCTGGAGGGCACCGGCACGAAATGGGGGGATTATGGCGAATGGAGCCAGAATTGTGGGAGAAACAACGGAGGAATCTGTGGCATCGAGACCAAGATGGAGGAAGAACTGTCTGGAGGGGACAACACCGCCCTCAACGACGTGCGCTTCCATTGCTGTGAGAGAGAGCCCAGCAGGTAATTAAATAAAAGCCCAGAAAGAGCTGAAAGACTCAAAGTAATTACCTCTGCCAATGTTATCAAACTTTGGTTTAACAGCTGAAGGACGTTTGTGACATTATTCAATTGTTGTTTTGTTCATAATCCTGTGACTCTGTTCTTTGCAGTTTCTGAATTTGTGCTTTGTGTTTTTTGTATCGACAGTGATTGGTAGGTGAGCAGCTTGGTCCGCCCCTCCTCCGTCACCCTGAATTAAACAATGATTAATAATAAAGTGCTCTTTTGAATTGCTGCTGTTTTTCTGTGACGTTTTTTCTCAGAACTTCAAGTCTCTGATTAGGTTTCATTTCCTTTTATTAAAAACACAAACACTGAGATCAAAGTTCAGCCGACAAATAACTGACAGCTATTAATATTTAGCTTTCAAGAGAAAGTTTCAAGTGTCGGCTTTCGGCAAATAAGACAAAAAGATGAAGGAGCCATTTTTACATCATGTCGTCACCTCCTCACCTCATCAGCACGAGAGCGGTGTGTTTTCACTTCCTGTCTGATGAACCAATGAGCTCACGGTAAAGTCAGATTAAGCTGGAGGCGCTGACACGGGCGTTTCCCACAATTCCTGCTGGAACTGAGGTAATTAGGAAATGACGAGAGGGGGTATTACTTAATTTACAGTTTAAGGCCTGACAAAGTTTAATTAGACACCGATTGGCATAACATAACCAGGAGTCAGGTGGTGCAAGATTGTAAAGGTCATCAATAACATCTTCAAAAATTAAAAGCAGCTAGTGCAAAGTCACTTAAACTGACTAATTATGATCAATTGCACTGGTGTTCCATTGATTGTGATCTAATTCTAATGGTCCACTAATCATTTCAGTGCTCGAAACCATCAGGAACAATCTGAATCCTGTTTATTTCCCCACTAGATGGCAGTGCTGCTACAAGTGGAGCTGCCCATCACCTCTCTAATAACCTGTGACTTTTATGACTCCACACATGAAAATATAGAATTATGATTCCATGGAGGCAGTGACCTTTACATCAATCAGTCCGGAGATGTTGAACATCTCATCACCGTTGTCCCGATGGCCCTCCACACGGAGCTGGAAAGAGCTGAGCACGCCACCCGGGCAGTACTGAGGTAGAGACCAGTCACCCTAGCTGGAGACGAGAGCAGGAAAGACAGCAGAGTGACTCAAATCTGATTAAGAGCCAAGGTTCGGTTTTGAAACACAAAGTCGAGACATCTGGGTCACATGAGTTTTTATACATTTCCCAACTAATCCCTGTGAATTTAATTGGTTCTATTTCGAGTTTTCTTATCATCTGATAAGTTATCATCATTTCTCGGAACATCTTTGTAAATCACTTCTCTTTTTTTATGATCATTATTATCAACACCAATGTTTGGTTTTATATTATTAGGGCCCGAGCACCTCCGGTGGGAGGCCCTATTGAAATTGTAAGGATTATTCTGAGCGTAGTGAATGGGCTTTTTGAGGGCTTTCCCATGCTTAAAAATGTTTTAAATTTTGCAGTAAGGTAGAAATGTGTGAAAATTTACGTATACTGGAGTATTTGGAAATAGGCGTGGCAAAATAGCTCAACAGCGCCACCTACGGATAAGCCCCTCATTTAGCATTCACCGATCCTCACGAAAAAAAAAAAGCTTGTGTATCATGACCAGACGCACAAAAAAGTCTCTCAGTGCATTATGAAAAACGGAACAGGAAGCCCGCCATTTTGGATTTAGTGGCCATTTTGGCCATATTCCACGTTTTTACTTTGATGTATTTGTCGTAGAGCTTTCATCGGATCAACTTAAAATTTAGACGAGTGTCATCACAACAATATGGAGATCTAAAGTTATCAAAATAATCAACTTTTCGTCAGAGCGTGTGACCGTGGCGTTGCGTCAAAGTGTGATTAAACGCCATCAAAACACGGGCGTCTGTATCTCGAACATATTTGGTCCAATCAAGTCCAAACTAGACACATAAGACAAGAGTCTCGACCTGATGACATCGACACAGAAATTGTGACTTAAAATCACAGCGCCCCCTGGTGGCAGCAGAAAATGTCTTGGTACGTCTTAGACTTGGATATACCTCCTCATCCACTTTGCGCAACCATGTCAAACTATGTCTAATGGGTCTCAAGACATTGATAATGAATATATAAAATTACTGGGACTTTTCGTCAAACGCCATATTAATGGCGTGGCATCAAAGTTTATCAACTCGCCATGACACGAAATTACTATAACTTCCGTGTTCATTGGTCCATCTCCCTCAAACTACATGTGTGTATCAACAGCCCCCCCCGAAGACTGTCAGATGGGTTTAAGGAATGGGCGTGGCAAAATAACTGACTAGCGCCCCCTAAAGGGCAGCCCCGGCACTACGATTGGCCTACTTCTACAAAAATCGACGGGGACATGTCTCTTTTCATGACAAAGAAATAAGTCTCTTGGATAGATATGCTAGAGTAAACAGGAAGCCCGCCATTTTGGATTTGGTGGCCATTTTGGCCATTTTCCGCATATATACTTTTCGTAGGGCTTTCATCAGATCAACTTAGAATTTAGATGAGTGTCTTCACAACAAGATGGAGATCTAAAGTTATTTGAATTTTAACATTTCGTCATACCATGTGACTATGGCCTGGCGTCAAAGTTTGATACACGCCATCAAAACACGAGCTTCTGTATCTCAGGCATAATTGGTTCAATCAAGTCCAAACTAGGCATCCTCATGACTCCAAACACAGTTTCCCAGTATAAATGTTCTCTGAGCTGCAGGACAATAAAACAAACTTTTACCTTTTTTCATTTACTTATTTCATTGATTTTTGTCCCATTATGTTGGAATAATACAAATGAAGTTGTCTCTTCACAGTCAGTTTGAGTCAGAGGGACAATTCCATTACTCAATGTGACTTTGTGAAACAACGTGAGGAATGAAAAGCTGCACGGTCAAAACTCTGATGTATTTATATTTTAAAAGTTTCCTATTTTACCTTCAGGACAGGCACGTGCACAGACATTTTGGGGGGCAGGTGCTCAAACCAAAAAAAAAGGGAACCCATCGCCAAATTATTTATCAAATTAAAAATAATAATAATAAATCAAATAAACTTACTGATTCTCCCTCATTTGTTTTACTAGTTGATGGCCTGATCCAATATAAAAGAGAGATGCTACCCTGAGCTGCTTGCTGCAGTTCCCTGTCCTTCTGCTTTTGGAGTCTGTCTTTTCTTGGCATTATGAGCAAATTTTGTAAATGAGATAAATCGATGTTGTGCATAATAATTAAGAGTGACTAACATAATCTCTATAAAGCTGACAACACAGTACACACACATTTTTGTTTACTGTTTTCTGAAGTATAAGCAGCAATACACTGATAATATACCACAATATACCTCACCAGACTGCCATGTAGCTCCACTTAAGACCTACCTTTCATTTCAATAATTACGATTTTAAATGAAACAAAACAAGTGAACTTGTCTAATTTGTAGAACAGTACAACTGCCTTGAAATGATCTGCCTGTCCGCCTGCCTGCCTGCCTGTCTGTCTGTGTCCGTGACTTTTTTGTTAGTTTATTTTTTAGGAAACGTCGGACCAGTTGCGACGTAATGTTTTCAGCGCTAATGTTGTGGTTCATTTATCACCAAACACCTTCCGGGGATTGCACACACAGCGTCATTACCTGTTTGTCTGATGCTGCGGGTCAGAGGAGAAGTGTTTGCAGCCGTTTGGCCCTCAGCGCTGCATGAGGAGGAGGGGGGGGGGGGTGGCTTGTGAGTGCCGCGGAGCATGTCGGGGCGAAATTCTCACAAAAAATCAAATAAATGCCCCGTCAGACATCAAAACACATTGGGGGGAAATTGATGACAGAGAGAGTAATTTTCATTCTTAAATATTGATGAATGAAGAAAAAATTGGACTCCAGCAGAAGGGGCACTTTTCTCCTCCAGGGCAAAAGGGCTGGTGCATGAGCACCACTAGGGGTCTATCTGTGCACGTGCCTGCTTCAGGATAAGATAAACAAAAGTCACAAAAATTATAAAAACACAAACAAAACTTCAGTTCTACCTTTAAGGTCAAAATTTGTTGAATAACAAAATCAATAATTATATATATATATATATATATATATATATATATATATATATATATATATATATATATATATATATATATATATATATATATATGTCATGATTTGGCAAAAGTCATTTAAATTTAAATGTATAATGTAGAGTACATGAATTATGGACAAGCAGAATGTCTAATGAGATAAAGGCCTTCAGCTTTTCAGCCAGTGTACTTCCTGGAAAGCAAAAGTTGTGTGTGTCCAGAGAATTAGCTCCACCATGTAAGATAGCTAATGTTATGTAAAGTTATTTAACTCGCCAACCAATTTGACTTGACTGCGTTACACTGATTCTTATTCTGCAGAAACAGATTTACTAATATGATGATAGATGAAGCCATAGGTTTTGTTGTTTCAAGGTTACTCACCTCCAGTTCATGGTAAAGTTTGCGACCATCCGGAGCAGCTGCAGCGCTAGCCTGTTAGCACTGGCGGCTAGCATGTCGCGGCTAACCGATTAGCATCTTGCGGTTAGCCTAGCGCCGTAGCCTAAGCTAACCAGGAAACGTTGCAGTCGCTGAGCTGTGAGTCTTCACTCACGCTCCTCGTCCTTGCCCATTGATTGGTTAGCGAGGAACTAGGAGGCGTAAGCACCGGCAAGATGGCGCCGGGGGAACGCCTCCTACGAGCCTCATTCTCACCCTGTAGAAACCAATGGGTGACGTTATGGACCCTCTGTCTATTTATATATACAGTCTATGGTGCCAAGGAGAAAGGTAAATTCTTAAATCCTGTTCTTAGCCAAGAATGAATCCCAAATAAGAACACTTTCATGAATGCCAGAATTGCCCTGGGCACTTTAGTGGAGTAAAGAAGAAAAGATGTACCATTGTCATTGAAAGCCTTCCTACTCCCTGTCGCATAGTTCCTTAAGGATTTTACAGAGGCGGGTATATCAAAAACGATATGTTCATTTATTCTACATTATACAAAAAAGACATGATTAAAATATTGAAGGCCAGCCAGTCATAAATTACACCAGGGGCACACAGATAAAGCCAATAGCTAGTGCAACAACACTACAAATATTGTACTCGTTGCATAGCACACCCATTAAGGAAGAAAAATACGGCAACTTGTCAACAAGTGAGGAATACTGGTGAAAATCCAAGTGTTGTATTGTCAACTTTAGCGAATGGATTGTATGTAATTTTGTAAGTTAGCTAACGCTAGCTAGCCAGTGACGTGTGACGCTCCTTGTTATTGCCATTCAGTCGAAACATCAGGCTATCTTTAGCAAAACATAGTGCAAGTTCAGCTGTACCGCAATTTGCGTCATTTTCATTGTGTCATGAAATTGAAATTTGAGAAATTATAACAAGGTTGGTTTTGGTGTATTAATTAGACATGATTCAACTAATCAAGAGCTATGCATCTTGTAATGAAAAGAGTTTGTCAGGCTGTCCAAATTCACAAAAATGCTTAATAACTACATAGTAGCTCCATTTAACAAATAATGATAATACATTCTTTTATTATATCATTTTAGATTCACTTTTAAAATATCTGGCACCACCTGCTGCATCAATTGACGAGGAACAGCCAAGCACCTCAGCTGTGCCAGCATCCTCAGGTGAGTGCGATGTTTCAACAGATTTTCCTGATGATAAATAATTTAATGTAAAAGTGACAATATGTCGTGCCATTTCTAATCCAGCCAATATATTGCTCTTGTGTGTTCTCTCTATATGTATAAGCCCAGAACCACTGCAAGGAACTTCAGACACGCGTGTTGTATCTCTTTCTGATTGCACCACTGATTCCACAGATTCCACACATACTCTTCTTAGGTGTGTGCCTCATGAATGTAAAGATTGTTAGCATATACTTCATTGTCCTTATGTTAAATTTATCTCAGTTGGCTCAAGGATGTTCTCTTTAAAACAATATGAGGATACGCTTTACATGAATTAATCTACATGAACCATTCATAATGCAGTCATACAGTAACATTACATTGTAATTACATATCTCATTTGGAAACATTTATTAAATACTGTAATATGTATGTGTATATACTGTATATACATATATATGGAGCCAACCATGTGCTCCATACTGTACCAGCGTAATTTACAGCTGTTTTAAAACTACAACAATTATGTGAGATGAGAAATAGTGCTTTTCGCGTGCCCTCCAGACTCAGCAAGCAAACAGACGCTCCACTATCAACCGATCCTGTTGACTGGCCTGCACATCTCACAAACACAATAAGGACAGAATTTGTTCGGAGAGGACCAAATCAGGTACACCTGATTTCATTTTTCCAAGGAGAGATGATGGGAGAAGTTGCCACCACCAGTACTTCAGCAGGACCTTAATAAATGGAGAAAGGATAAAAAAAAGTTGGTTGACATATTCAAAAAAGAAAACAGTCTTTTTTGTTTTTGTTTTCAACTTTTCTCCCCAAAACAATTTTTTTTAACACATGGAGGACTGTCTGATTGGAAAAATGCAAGTGCTGCTCTAAACAGCCACGAAAACAGTCCGGAACACCTGAACAATTTGGCGTCATGGAAAGAATTGGCAGTTCGAATAAAACAAGGTACAACCATGGACAAACAAGAGCAGGCCCTCTTAGAGGCAGAGCAGAGTCGGTGGAGAGCAGTGCTGACACGACTGGTTGCTATTGTACAGTTGCTGGCTGTGCAAAATATGGCATTTAGAGGAAACACAGAAATACTCCACTCTCCTTCAAATGGAAACATTTTGAAAGAAGTTGAGCTTATGGCACAGTTTGACCCAGTGATGAAAGACCACATCCACAAGATTAAATGTGAACCATCACACCACAGGTACTTGGGCAAAACCATCCAGAATGAGTTGATTGAATGCATCAGTGGAAAGATTCTCTCAACAATGGTGCAAGAAATAAAGAAATGCAAATACTTTTCTCGCGCAATTCTCCAGCGCGCAGGCGCCTGGCTGTTCTCACGGGAAGCGCATTTCTCAGCGCCGGTCAGCCCGCGATTCTGCTTTTTCCGCTTGTTGTATTTAACCGTGAACGCACCTCGCCTCGCAACCTCAGCCTGAACCATTATTAACCCCGCTGCGTCACTTCCTTCTATCACTGTTTAATCTATTTTCATCGGACCATTGTTCAAAACCGGCAAATCTGACGTGAAAAGATTTTTATTATAGACGGAAGTTTCAAAACGGTAACTTAACACAAACTAGGGTTATGGCGAAGTGCTCTATTCTAACTAGTCCTGTTTGATTGCTGTGGTAACAGTGATTTCAGGTGGTAGAGAAGTCGTTATGCGCAGATTGCTAGTAGGATCTCGACTTTAGTCTTCTTTCACTTTAAGCGCATGCTCCATGACGTCTTTACAGCGATTTCAACCACTCCGCTCCAGCGTTTCCGTGTTTTCCTGAAAGGGCTTCGTGTAGACGAGATAAACATAAGTACCGGATCCAAAAATGTTTCCGGATTCCGGCAATCCAGGTTACTTATGGAAGTCAGTAAATACATACATTACATACATACATATATACATGCATGCATAAATAAATAGATAGCCAGATAGATAGATAGATAGATAGATAAATTACAGTTCATATAGAATGAATAGGGGATTATTTCAGTTTTCTTTTTGGTTTTAGGCAGTGGTGGGAAGTAACAAAGTAGAAATACTTTGTTACTGTACTTAAGTAGATTTTTCACATATACTTTACTTGAGTATTTATTTTCCTGACGACGTTTAACTTTTACTCGCTACATTTGAGCACAAATAGCTGTACTTTCTACTTCTTACATTCTCAAAACTGGCTCGTTACTTGAGCAGCGGAGGTTGGCGGAACGTGCACCTTTACGCACGGCGCACCTCTCTCTCTCGCCTTCTCGCTCCTGCAGGAGCTCGGTTCAGTCTTTATTATTAGGGCCCAGGCACTGACAGACATGTGGCCCTATTGAAATTGTAAGGATTATTATTCAGGCAAATGAATTGGCTTTTTGAGGGCTTTTATAAGGTGACTTTACATAATTTTTTGAAGGTATTCCTTTTTCGATTCACATTCGTTTTCCCTTTCCTGCTTCGTGTCAACATCTGCACATAAATACATAGCTCGAAGCAGCAAGTGGTTAACTTTTCTTAAAGACAATATTGGAAAAAGTTGGTTTAAACAAAAACTGTTGGCAAATAGACTATCATTGGTTGGCCGTGTCTACTTAGTCTTACACGTCCACGTAAACAAAACAAACAGATTTAAAACAAGTCGAGATGGAAAAACAAACAACACAACCAATTATATAAGCAAACGCAAAAACAACTTTCAGCCAACACAACCAAAAACAAACACTGTGTCATGGACTACTACTACTGCATATTCACGCACACAATTCATTTTTTTAATGGACCTCCCAAATGGAACCCTGGGTAATCAGGCCCAGTTTTCCACTCACTATAATGCCAATATAATTTTTGCAAAGATATTATATATCTATATATTGCCAATTTCAAGCCTTAGACGCCCTTTGTGCTGACTCAACACAACTTAGAAGCTGTTGAGTCTTGTATATGTATTGTACAAACTGGCTAATGTGTACAACTTCAAGCAGGGTTGTGTCTTCACTTTGCCGTCCCTACAGGCAAGATACCCTACAGGTGTATTGTCACCCTGCTGGAAACAAATGCAAACACAACCCCAGGCCCATTCAGTTAAGATAGTCTCATGATAAATAAACAGGCTTACATGTAGATGCATGGACAAGCTGGCGGGCAGGTATACAGGCAGGTAAACATCCAGGCAGTTAAAATGCAAAATACAGCTAATAGACACAAAAGGTTCATTTGGTCTATTAGTGTTCTTAGGTAGAATCAAGAGGCACTTGTTTATTCTGTTGTGTTGATTCTTTGTTGTCGCTAGAAGTTCAGATGCACTTGTCCAATACTATTTTAACCTCAGCATCTCGGGTTCAAAATTTGTAAAATTATACATTATATATCTAGTGTTGTTATAATTTTTTAGTCAATTGAAATAAAATTTGGTACTTGTACTTTTACTTTTGATACCTAAGTACATTTCAACACCAGATGATCTTGATACTTAAGTACATTTAATATGAGCAACTCTAAGACTTAAACTCAAGTCATTTTCTGACGGGTGACTTTTACTTTAACCGGAGTCACTTTCAAGTAAGATATCTGTACTTTTACTCAAGTATGGCTTTCAAGTACTTTATACACCACTGTTTTTAAGAATGTTATGTCGCATACGTAGACAGCATCATTAAAAGAAACACATTAACATCATGATTCCTTTAAGTTTTTGTGTCCGTGTTTGTCTCCCCCCCCCCCCCCCCCAAAAGCTGTAAACCAAGGGGCAACATCCTGGCCTGAGCGATGAAGCCGATGCGGAAGTGAAAAAAGCTGCAGTTCCATGGGAAGCCACTACGCCTGGCTGCAGTAGCAAAAAAGTCCCATTGACTCCCATGTTAAAAAGCCCGATTTTAGAGCAGAATTAAACCTGTTTACAGCATGGTTCAAAATTTGTTTTTAGTCTCAATCGCGAGGTTCTTCCATCAAGATAACTCTGAGGGGGGTGAATTTAATTCTAACTCTCTCGTTTAAGCGAAATAGAGGTTTGAAATTCACGTGACGTCACAGTAAAGTCGACAGACTGTCACTCTTAGCCTGGTGTCTACTCGGCTCCAGCGGAGCTAACAGGCTAACTGTTGAACACAGGCAGATTTTCCTGATGATAAATAATTTAATATAAAAGTGACAATATGTCGTGCCATTTCTAATCCAGCCAATATATTGCTCTTGTGTGTTCTCTCTATATGTATAAGCCCAGAACCACTGCAAGGAACTTCAGACACGCGTGTTGTATCTCTTTCTGATTGAACCACTGATTCCACACATACACTCTTCTTAGGTGTGTGCCTCATGAATGTAAAGATTGTTAGCATATACAATGTCAACTTTTCTCCCCAAAACAATTTTTTTTAACACATGGAGAACTGTCTGATTGGAAAAATGCAAGTGCTGCTCTAAACAGCCACGAAAACAGTCCGGAACACCTAAACAATTTGGCGTCATGGAAAGAATTGGCAGTTTGATTAAAACAAGGTACAACCATGGACAAACAAGAGCAGGCCCTCTTAGAGGCAGAGCAGAGTCGGAGGAGAGCAGTGCTGACAGGACTGGTTGCTATTGTACAGTTGCTGGCTGTGCAAAATATGGCATTTAGAGGAAACACAGAAATACTCCACTCTCCTTCAAATGGAAACATTTTGAAAGAGGTTGAGCTTATGGCACAGTTTGACCCAGTGATGAAAGACCACATCCACAAGATTAAATGTGAACCATCACACCACAGGTACTTGGGCAAAACCATCCAGAATGAGTTGATTGAATGCATCAGTGGAAAGATTCTCTCAACAATGGTGCAAGAAATAAAGAAATTCAAATACTTTCTCCTCATTTTAGATTGCACCCCGGATGTTAGCCACATTGAACAGCTGTCAGTAGTGATATGAATTTTGACATTGGAAGAAGACCCCCAGGTAAAAGAGCACTTCATGGGATTCCTAGTAGCAGAGGAGTCCACTGGTGAAAGTTTGTCTGCCCTGATTTTGAAGAGGGTGGAGGAGTTGGAGATTGCCTTTGATGACTGCAGAGGACAGTCGTATGACAACGGGGCAAATATGAGTGGAAAGAACAAGTGAGTACAGGCCAGGCTACTGCAACTGAACCCAAGAGGTTTGTTTGTGCCGTGTGGGGCACATATACTCAATTTGGTCAATTCTGATGCTGCCAAAAGCTCCAAAGATGCCATATTATTTGTTGGTATTGTGCAGAAGCTATACTGCTTGTTTTCTGCCTCTACACAGAGATGGGCCATCCTCAAGAAAAATGTCAACCTTTCGCTCAAAATGTGGTCAGAAACCAGATGGGAGAGCAGAGTGAAAGCTGTGGGACCTCTGCGATATGAAGCCACAGCTGTAAGAGAGGCACTGCTTGAGGTTAGAATCCAGGCCAAAGACCCAATCATCAGGATTGAAGCCCAGTCTCTGGCAGAAGAAGTGGGGTCATTCTGCTTTTCACTGTGCACAGTGGTCTGGTATGATGTGTTGATTCAAATTCAGCAGGTGAGCAATGCTGTCCCAAACAATGCAAGTGGATGTAGCAGTAAGTATTGAAAAAGACTGAAAAAGCTCTTGAGTCCTACAGAGCCACAGGCTTTGTGGCTTCACAAACATCAGCCAAGGCCATATGTGAAGACATGAATGTGGACGCTGTCCTTGTGTAAAGAGGCTAAAGTCCACAAAGAGACACTTCTCAGTGAACTTGACTAAATACACTAGGGCCAGCCCTGTTTGTAAACACGGCGTAATACGAGTTGTCTGTTCCGCGATCAACACGTAAACTATAAAGAGCGCTTTGAGGCTGAACCCCCTCCAGAACTCGTTAGCTGGCTTTTCCCGGTGAAACCTTCCACTCACTGCTGTTGACATGGAGAGTCTGCTCCGTGCCTTGGCCGTGCTGGCCGTGTTGTTCGTGGGGTTGTTCCAGCACGGAGCTGTTGTGGACGGCCGATCGTACACATCTGTGCTGACTGTGCCAAACGGAGCGCCGTGGGGAACATGGAGGGGGCCCGAGATGTGTCCTGACCAGTTCTTTGCTGTTGGCTTCAGTACCAGGGTAAAGACACTGATTTCTAACATTTTTCACAGTTATTTTTTATTTAACTTCAACCTACCGAGGTAAATAAATTAACTTTCCATTGCTTAGTCCAATACTAACTTTTGCTTTCCATGTAGTTCACTGGCTGAAAAGCTGAAGGCCTTTATCTCATTGGACATTCTGCTTGTTCATAATTCATGTATTCTACATTTTAAATTCTTCATCACTTATATATACATATATATATAATTGTTGATTTAGTTATTCAACAAATTTTGACCTCAAATGTAGAACTGAAGATTGTGTTTTTATCATTTTCGTGACTTTTGTTTTTCTTAGCCTGAAGGTAAAATAGGAAACTTTTGATTGATCATAAGAATCCTTATTATGTACAGAGAACTATTTACAACAACCAGAGATGCATTTACTTCCTGTTGTACCAGATACTAAGCTGCTCTTCACCTGCTGTGACCTGTGACATCACGTGCGCTTGTTGCTGGTGCAGCAATTAAACAAAAGAAAAACTAGTTTAATCTGATCTGCTTCTGGGAACTGAACTCTGTTTCCTCAGGTGGAGGCCAAACAGGGCAGTAGCGACGACACGGCCATGAACGGCATCCGCCTCATCTGCGCCAAAGACGAGCGACGGAGCTCCACGTCCACTGTGGAGTCTCACACTGGCTTGTAAGTAAATGAAACCAAACATTGGTGCTGATAATAATGATCATAAAAAAGAGAAGTGATTTACAAAGATGTGACAGATTCCGAGAAATGATGATAACCAGTCAGATTATTAGAAAACTCGACATAGAACCAATAAAAATTTGCCTTTTCACACGGAGTAGTTGTGAAATATATAAAAACTCATGTGACCCAGATGTAAATTCACTTGATTTTCAGTTGTTGCATGTAACAAACATTATGTAAACTGCTCTGTCACATTATGGTTTTCTTACTTTAATTTCTTTAAACTACAGCTGTCCCTGTGTGGAGAGCTGGTATTTAGCAGCAGGGAATCTGAATTTATCAGTAGAAACTCTTTATTTCTTTGAGTCACTGAGGTGTTTTTTATCAATGTCTTATCAATGTCTTTCTTCAATTATTCAGCTGGTCAAATCGTCTGTCTCAGTGGAACCAACCTGTCGGTCCTGTGAAGGTTAAATAAGAATAAGATTTTAAAAAATGTGTTTTGGAAGCAGCAGGAAGCTGGAGACAGTTTCCACATCATGGAAATCAAAACATTCTTTCTCCAGGATTTTGAGTTCAGGGTTCAGATGTTGAAACGTCTCGACTTTGTGTTTCCAAACCAAACCTTGGCTCTTATTCAGATTTGATTCACTCTGCTGTGTTTCCTGCTCTTGTCTCCAGCTGGGGCGACTGGTCCCACCCTCAGTACTGCCCCAGTGGCGTGCTCATCGCTTTCCAGCTCCGCGTGGAGGGCCGTCAGGGTGGCGGTGACGACACCGCCGTCAACAACATCAGGTTCCGCTGCAGCAGTGACCACGTGCTGGAGGGCCCCGGCCTGGACTGGGGGAATTACGAAAGATGGAGCCAGGTTTGTGTCAACGGAGGAATTTGCGGCATCGAGACCAAGGTGGAGGACCGACAGGGGGGAGGGGACGACACCGCCCTCAACGACGTGCGCTTCCATTGCTGTGCCGGAGCCTAGCAGGTAATTAAATTAAGCCCAGGAAGAGCTGAGAGACTCAAAGTAATTACCTCTGCCAATGTCATAAACCTTGTAAATGGAATCGAGATAAAAGCACCATTTGGTTTAACAGTTGAAAGATGTTTGTGACATTATTCAAATGTTGTTAGGTTCATAATCCTGTGACTCTGTTTCTGAATTTTTGCTTTATGTTCGTTTTATCGACAGCAATTTATAGGTTAGCAGCATGGTCCCCTCACCTGTGATTGGTATGTGAGCAGCTTGGTCCGCCCCTCCTCCGTCAACCTGAATTAAACAATGACAAATAATAAAGTGCTCATTTGAATCGCTGCTGTTTCTGTGATGTTTTTTCTCAGAACTTCAAGTCTCTGATTAGGTTTCATTTCCTTTTATTAAAAACACAAACACTGAGATCAGAGTTCAGCCGACAACTAACTGACAGTTATTAATATTTAGCTTTCAAGAGAAAGTTTCAAGTGTCGGCTTCGGCAAATAAGACCAAAAGATGAAGGAGCCATTTTTTACATCATCAGCACGAGAGCGGCGTGTTTTCACTTCCTGTCTGATGAACCAATGAGCTCACGGTAAAGTCAGATTAAGCTGGAGGCGCTGACATGGGCGTTTCCCACAATTCCTGCTGGAACCGAGGTAATTAGGAAATGACGAGAGGGGGTATTAATTAATTTACAGTTTAAGGCCTGACAAAGTTTAAAAAGACACCGATTGGCATAACATAACCAGGAGTCAGGTGGTGCAAGATTGTAAAGGTCATCAATAACATCTTCAAAAATTAAAAGCAGCTAGTGCAAAGTCACTTAAACTGACTAATTGTGATCAATTGCACTGGCTTATATGTATATATGCTTATATGCACTGGCTTTTATGTATATAAGTAACAAAATCCATCTAATTAAAGTAAAGAAAATTATATAAAACTAAACATTGGTGCTGATAATAATGACCATAAAAAAGAGAAGTGATTTACAAAGATGTTACAGATTCCGAGAAATTATGATGACCAGTCAGATTATAAGAAAACTCGACATAAAACCAATTAAATTCACAGGGATTATTATCTAATTCTAATGGTCCACTAATCATTTCAGTGCTCGAAACCATCAGGAACAATCTGAACCCTGTTTATTTCCCCACTAGATGGCAGTGCTGTAACAAGTGGAGCTGCCCATCACCTCTCTAAAAACCTCTGACTTTTATGACTCCACACATGAAAATATAGAATAATGATTTCATGGAGGCAGTGAACTCTACTTCAATCAGTCTGGAGATGTTGAACATCTGATGCAACCACGCAGCTCCAGCAGAGAAACGCCCTCTGGGCACAAAGGCCCGAGCTCTGCACCGACTCGACCTGGACACTGTACCACGTCCTGAGACAGCAGAGTTATCGATTGTTGAACAACAGATCATTTAATCAGTTTTGATAGTTAATAGTGAATGGAATAATTAGAGGATTAATTGATCATTGGATCAGAAGAAACTTAAGACATTTTGTCACATTTGAAGAAAAGATAGATAGATAGATAGAGTACTTTATTCATCCCCGAAGGGAAATTAAGTTGTCATAGCAGCCGGTATATTTGAATACAATAAAATACAATACAATAGAATAAAATAAAAGATATTGAGGTAGAAAGAATAAAAAACAGAAGCACAAGATAAAATAAAATAAAATAGGTAGATAAAGTGCAGTGGCAAGATGATGTTAATAGTACTGATGATATGATGGTAATGTTATTGTTAGACAGTATATAAGAATAGTACAGTATATATAGTATATAATATAACATAATATACATTTATATATGATAGTAATTATATCAATATAAAAGCAGTATATAGTAATAATGGCAGCAACAGTATACATAATAGTAATAGTGATATAATTATAGTAATTATAACATGTACACATGTATAAATATGTGTATATAGGCTTATGTTTACAAAGAATATACAGAGAGTATGATATAATATATGATATATAGTAGAGGTATGAATATAAGTATACCTGTTTTTGTCTTCTCAGATATCGATGTGTTACTTTGCCACAGAGACACTAGAAAGACAGTAAAGTGAATATCTTCATCTTCAGTGTCTCCCTCGGTCTAAAGGGATTTATAAAGGGTATTTTTGACCTCTGTGAAAGAGGTTATGTTTTCAGCTACATTTGTCAGTAGGATTACATAAAAGCGCATGAGTGCATTTTGGGGTCGATTGCTCGGTTCATTTTCACAGTGACCAATAGGTGGCGCTATAACGATGAGACAATATTGAAGTTGAGTGCAATTGGACATAAAAATAAATATTTTTGGCATCAGTTGGTTTTGAACTCATTGATCCAATCACATTTTTGTTCTAAATCAGAGGTCTTCAACAGGGGGTCGTGAAATCTTTGGTTGATTAGATAATTTTACATTTTTTTATCATTTTTAATTTATTTTCCAACGAATATTTTTTCCACAAATTTAAATGTCTTAAAATACACATTAACATGCATCCAACCTATTGTGAGGCTGATTTGACCCTCTGCCTGACAACCTCCATCCGTCCAAGGTTAGATAAGTTGTGTGCTACCCATCAGGATGCTACATCTCACTAATGTGGGAGTATGTGTGCCATCCACAGATAGCTTGAGTATTCACTGTCTCTTCTACATTTATGTTTAAAATAAAAACATGTATCTGTCTTTTAATAGCTCAGTGTTGTATGCAAGATGTATGTTTATAAAAGGCAGTGGCATGGCCACCCTGTACTTTGCACATGTTTAAATTAAAAACATGAATATATGAACCCGTACAATATTTGAATAGCGTAGTATTGAAAACAATAACAGGGTAGCTATGTTTATACTTGGCACTAGGCCCAGTTTAATATAAAACACAATTTTATACAATATATATAGTAGGGGGTCCCTGCTCCATCTCTCCACCAGTTTGGGGGTCCTTAGCCTGAGAAACGCTGAAGACACCTGTTCTAAATCATTGACAGTTTTATCTGTAAAATGAAAACCTTTTGGGTTTCTAAGACAATGAACAACCAGATATCTTTTTTATCGGTGAGAGTTAAGAAATGGGGCCGTGGGAGCGGTTTAGGATTTATTTTTCCGTTTTGCTCTTTCCAGGAATTTCGATCAAATTTAACATGACACCTGTAGCGTTAGACATCCCTGCAGCAGTCTATCGTTTTGGCAGTCACCAGAGTGGTTAGCTTGTAGTTTCTCGTAGCTACTATACACAGGAGAAAAGAGTCAGCACACCTTCGTCTCTTTGGTCTGTGAACTCAAGACCGTTTATACAGCGCATGCGCAACAGGTTCCCAGTGCACGCAGGCACAACATGTTCTGTGACATCACTGCCTGGGCTATTTAACATGGCATGGCTCGCTCAACACTCCCACTCAAAGACATGTGTATAGCTCTCTCTATAGTGGTAAATAAAAACCAAAAATACATAACTCCAAAATAAAACATGTGGTATACTGGCAGTGTTCTAAAAACTTCAAAACATTTTCATCTGCCAGTTCACATTTACTCTCCAAACAAATACCCCTTGAAACTCTCAAACTTAGCCTTTGTCACTGGCTTGGTAAAGACATCAGCAACCATGTTTGCAGTAGGACAGTATTCTATAGATATCTTCCCTTCTGCGTGTGCAGACCGTACAAAGTGATACTTTATATCTATGTGTTTGCTTCTCTGTCTGCATAAGTCCACAATTTCTTTTGGAGGTTACTCTCCAATAGCATGCATCGAGACATCTCAAATAAGGTTCTCCAACCTCTTTCGGCAGTTCCATTCTGAGGTGAGTAGGGTGCACTCTTCTCATGCCTTATCCCGTTACTCCTAAGTAAACACTGGAACTCCTGCCCGGTAAACTCTGTGCCGTTATCAGATCTTATGCACTTTATTTTTCCATATGGAGCTACATCTGCTATGCATTTTTCTGTAGCTTTTGTCGTGTCACTCTTTGCTTTAATGAAATATGGAGAAATCATCCCACTGTTATCATCAGTAAATGCTATTGCATATCTGCATCCATCTTTATCTGCTGGTTCTATAGGACCGAATAGGTCTGTGTGTAATAGCTCTAATACGGTTGTAGCTTTAGAGTCTGCCTGTCTGTTTCTGCTTTGTGTAAACTTGCCCTGTGTGCATATTTCACAGTTTTGATTGGACTTGTATTGTTTACCTTTTTTAGACATCCCTTCAACCACCTTTTCTAATTTTGCAACATCATCAAAATTGCAATGACCAAGTATCTTATGCCACGTTTGAATGTCATGACAACCATACACTTCATCAACATTTTCATCCTCTACTGTGCTAAGGTAATACAACCTACCATACACATCCATTTTAAACTTAGTACCTTCCTTGTGGACCAGCCAGTCATTACCGTCCATGAAGCGGACCTCAGCTCCGTAGGCTGTTGCTGCTTTGACTGAAAATATGTTTTGTGGAAACGAGGGGATGTAGAGTGCTTGCTTTAGCCTCGTTTTCACTTGTCGTCCCTCGCTGTCCAGCAAGTAGACTTCAGCGTCTCCCCTCATCTTCGCCATCCCGCTCACCTTGGATCCGTCAGCAAGCTCGATCATGTGGTCCTCGGGTCTGAAGCTCTTGTCAACTGTTTTGAACTTCGTGGCGTCGTTGATCATGTGTGTTGTTGCGCCCGATAGACCATGAGACCCTTCTTGTTTCCTCTTTATGTGGGACAGTCACTCATCCTGAAGAAACAAAAAGATGTGGGCTCTGCCTCCATCTCTCCATCAGCTTTCTTCACATGGTCACGGCCTCGTCCCCGGCCGCGTCCCCTTCCTCGCTGTGGTACGTCCCATCTTCGTTCCTCTCTTCTCACCTGGTATTCGTCAGGACATGTCCTGGCCATGTGTCCCTTTTTACCGCACGTGTAACACTCGACATCAGCCAGGTCCATTTTCTTTCCTCTTCCTCGTCCTTGTGACCTCGTTGCCCCGCTAATCCTCATCACGTTATCATCTTCATCATTCACGTCACTCTTCGCATACTTTTCAGTACTCTCGTAACTCCGCAGCTTTGTTTAAAACTCGCCGAACGTTAAAGTGTCATTTGTCTGGGTGATGTGCACGACGAATGGCTTGTATGAATCAGGTAGCCCCTTTACCACCATAGCTATCTGAAGCCCGTCACTTATTTGCTCGTCTGCTCTTCTCAATGACGTGAATATTGTCTCTGCTCGAATAATATAGTCTGTGACAGTTTCATTGCTGGCCTTATGGACCGAGGAAAGTTCACAATATAAACTCTCCACACGGGGTTTATCCTTTCCCGCATAGTGCTCGCGGAGAATATTCAGTGCTTTTCTCCCGTCACGTCTCGCGTCCCTCATTACCAGCGATAAGCTCTTGTTGTCCAGCGATGCACCAGCTCTGCATGTGCCTCACCATTCTTCGCCTCATCATCTGCGAGAGCATCGTCGTCATCCTCGTCTATCCGCGGGTCCTCCAGGAAAACTTCTCTGAGGCGACGTAACTCCATGTGCGCGAGGAACCTCGTCTCCCAGAGTTCGTAACTTTTCTCATCACCGTTGAATAAAAGTCTGAACCACCTCTGGCCTGAATGACTGGGCCCATAACCTGTAGCGTTAGACATCCCTGCAGCAGTCTATCGTTTTGGCAGTCACCAGAGTGGTTAGCCTGTAGTTTCTCGTAGCTACTATACACGGGAGAAAAGAGTCAGCACACCTTCGTCTCTTTGGTCGGTGAACTCAAGATTGTTATTCAGCGCATGCGCAACAGGTTCCCAGTGCACGCGGGCACAACATGTTCTGTGACATCACTGCCTGGGCTATATAACATGGCATTGCTCGCTCAACAACACCCAATGGGAGTCTGTGCCAGGTATAATTAAATTCAAATGAAAACATTACAAGGAGGCAAACATTTTTTACTGCATTCTTTCTTGACCCAAAAGGGCTGTCTCTCTGAAGAAATCCAGACTGGTTCCATTGGCGTGGGAAGGAGAGGAATCTAATCATAAACAGCTGATTCAAATGTATTTCTTAAGTTGATAAGCAGACATACACATCCTACCTGTGGTGGGTAAACAAGTGGCAAAAGGTCTAACCGTATTCAGGTCAAAAACAGTACCGACCATAAAACAGCTCAGGTCATAAAGCATTTGGTATATGTAGATACAGGTCATAAAAGTATTTAAGACAAGGCTGCAAAAACTCACTATCCACATACAAAATAGTTTGTCAACCATACTTAGTTAATTTTTCCACTACACTTTCTTGGCTTCATTTGCTTCTAGATCTATCTCCCTGTGCTTTAATTCAAGGATTAAATAAAAGTGACTGTTTTCTGCAGGTCATTGAGCTGCTGATGTTTTGCTCTGATCTTCTCCACACTCCAGTGCCTCCGGTTGTCAGGGTCCATCACACAGAGCCGGCTGACTACGGGGGGGCAGACGATCCTCCACTGCAGCGTCTTGGGCTTCTACCCTCAGAAAGTGCAGGTGAGCTGGCTGAGGGACGGGGTGGAGGTCTCCAGCGACGTGTCGTCCACTGACGTCCTGGCCAAAGAGGACTGGAGCTTCCAGGTCCACTCCTACCTGGAGCTGACGCCCAAGACGGGGGAGCAGGTGAAAAAGTTTTCCCACAGAAAAAGTATCCCGGATAGGAATGTAGCCATCTTACACTGATGACGTCATCTGGAGCCAGAGTCTGAGCAGGAACAGTCGGGGAAAGAAGCCGAGGCCGATGAGTGAGTCTCAGCTGTCAGTCATGACCTTACTCTCCTGTTTTGATAGCTTTTAGAGGCTGTTCACCTCAAATGACTTTAACTTCTTATCTGATGGTAAAGTTGATCTCTGCATGTCCACGAAAAACAAATGAAGCGTTTCCAAAATTCCTCTTAACTCTTTCCTGGCCCAGCTCGTTTAAATCTATGTATAGACTTTAATACATTTAGTTTATGGGAGGCTGTTGGTCCTTGGTGGAGAAATGTCTTATTGACCCATTGATTCTGAGATCTCTGGAGATGTGGAAATGTTAAATCCACATCAGATCCACTTTGCCTGTGTCTCTGTAAATGATTCACGCTGATATGAGTTGTCTGTTCCGCGATCAATACGTAGACCTTCTAAGAACTTTTTGAGACCGAACCCCCTCCAGAACTCGTTAGACTGTTGACATGGAGAGTCTGCTCCGCGCCGTGGCCGTGCTGGCCGTGTTGTTGGTGGGGTTGTTCCAGCACGGAGCTGTTGTGGCCGTCCGGCCGTACACATCTGTGCTGACTGTGACAAACGGACAGCAGTGGGGAACATGGAGGTGGCCCGAGATGTGTCCTGACCAGTTCTTTGCTATTGGCTTCAGTACCAGGGTAAAGACACTGATTTCTAACACTCATCACTGTTATTTTCAGTAGTTAAACCTACTTAGGCAAATAAAATAACTTTCCATTGCTTAGTCCAATACTAACTTTTGCTTTCCAAGTAGTACACTGGCTGCAAAGCTGAAGGCCTTTATCTCACTGTACATTCTGCTTGTCCATAATTCATGTATTCTACATTTTAAATTCTTTATCACTTATATATATATATATATGTAATTATTGATTTAGTTATTCAACAAATTTTGACCTTAAATGTAGAACCGAAGTTTTGTTTGTGTTTTTATCATTTTCGTGACTTTTGTTTTTCTTATCCTGAAGGTAAAATAGGAAACTATTTAAATATAAATACATAAGAGTTTCAACCGTACAGCTTTTCATTCCTCACGTTGTTTTACAAAGTCACAGTAAGCTGGCTGTAAAGAGACACCTTCATTTGTATTTTTCCAACATAATGGGACAAAAATCTATGAAATAAGTAAATGAAAAACGGAAAAAGTTTGTTTCATTGTCCTGCAGCTCAGATAACATTTATACTGGGAAACTGTGTTAGCAGTCATGAGGATTTACTGGTTCCTAACGAATGATCATAAGAATCCTTATTATGTAATATAATCTGTGACCTGTGACATCACGTGCGCTTGTTGCTGGTTCAGCAATTAAACAAAAGAAAAACTGGTTTAATCCGATCTGCTTCTGGGAACTGATCTCTGTTTCCTCAGGTGGAGTCCAAACAGGGCGATGGCGACGACACGGCCATGAACGGCATCCGCCTCATCTGCGGCAAAGACGGGAACCACAACTCCATACACACTGTGGAGTCTCACCCTGGCTTGTAAGTGTTCTGCACTGGTACCAGTCTCTGGCCCCTTTCATTATCTGGACAACAAATAAATCCAGTATCAAAATGCGTTAACGCTTTGAAGATCAGTTATACACTGTGTGTATTTTAATCACCAAATCTGCAGTTTGTTGTAATAATACTTTTCCTAAATAATAGTGATTTGTATGTATATAAGTTACAAAATCCATCTACTTAAAGTAAAGAAAATTATATAAAACCAAACGTTGGTGCTGATAATAATGATCATAAAAAAGAGAAGTGATTTACAAAGATGTTACAGATTCCGAGAAATTATGATAACCAGTCAGATTATTAGAAACTCGACATAGAACCAATTAAATTCACAGGGATTAGTTGTGAAATATATAAAAAACTCATGTGACCCAGATGTCTCGACTTTGTGTTTCCAAACCGAACCTTGGCTCTTATTCAGATTTGATTCACTCTGCTGTGTTTCCTGCTCTCGTCACCAGCTGGGGTGACTGGTCCAGCCCTCAGTACTGCCCCAGTGGCTAGCTCACCTCTTTCCAGCTCCGTGTGGAGGGCAATCAGGGCAATGGTGACGACTCCGCCGTCAACAACATCAAGTTCCGCTGCAGCAGCGGCCCCGTGCTGGAGGGCACCGGCCTGGACTGGGGGGAGTACGGCGAATGGAGCCAGGTTTGTGTAAACGGAGGAATCTGCGGCATTGAGACCAAGGTGGAGGACCACCAGGGGAGAGGGGACGACACCGCCCTCAATGACGTGCGCTTCCGTTGCTGTGCCAAAGTCTAGCAGGTAATTAAATTAAAGCCCAGAAAGAGCTGAGAGACTCAAAGTAATTACCTCTGCCAATGTTGTAACACTTGTAAATGGAATTGAGATAAAAGCACAGTTTGGTTTAACAGTTGAAGGACGTGTGTGACATGAATTACCACCTAACTTGGAGTAGGGATGGCACATGGGCAAAGAAAGAACCCATACAATTTTGGATCTGAAAAAAGGTGGATCATGGATTTTTTTTTTTCTTTCTGTAAGATTGCAAGATATTTTTTAGACAATTTTTCAAACCATCTTCCTAGGCCATAATGCCTGAATATTGATATTAGTATTTTAGGTGTAAAGCATCTCAGAGTTTCATAAAGATGTGTAGACAACAATCATTCAATCAATTTATATTTGTACAGCCCATATTCACAAATCTCAGTTTGTCTCAGAACAAGGTGCAATACAACATTCCTTTTATTTGTCTCTAGTCTTTATTCACCTTAATGTAAAACATCTTCTGGTTCCAACTTTTCACTATTTTCCATCACTATAACTTTCTTTCATAGTTTTAGTTTGAAGACATTGCTTCAGGATTTTTCAGTATTTACTTGAAATAATATTGACGTAATGTTAGTGACAAATTATTTTTTCAACTATTTTTTACTTTTTATTTTTATTCCCTTGCTATATAACAGTGTGAATAGCATGACTGTAAACAATCAATCAAATTGCATCCCACTCAGTCAGGGGCTCGTGCTGTGATTATCATCTTTGCTCTATAGGTGGCAGCAGTGAGTCGTGTTAGAATCTCAGCCACACGATCCTCTGCAGTATTTTCGAGTTGTCATTGAATCACAGGCCTTGATTGGCTTGTGTTGTAAAGGAAGCTCCATCAGGATGTGAGTCTTGACCCTGCTGCTGCAGATCTGTTCTCCTAGAGCCGGTCACGGTAAGCTTCTGCAGAAACCCATTCATGTCAGCAGGCATCTAGAGTTCTGTATTCAGGTGCAGAAGTCAGATACAAATGAAGAATACGAAGACAGACACGTTTACTAGAGTGGCTGCAGTATTTCATGGAGAAGTAGGTATTTTGTTCACCTGCTTGTGTTTCAACTGGACCCAGAAACACCACAGTCAAACCTTTAGCACCAGTTTGGATGGTGTCTGGTGTCTGAGGCCTCAGTTCAGCTCGAGTAGACCTCCCACGTGCTGCAAAGGAAGAGAATTATCCCACTTTGGAAGTAAGTGAGAGTAATGTTTCTCCTTAATGGACTTTGTTTAGTTTTTACTGATAATATGGAATCTGTGAGCCTCAGAGTTATTCACTTTTAAAACTAAGTTTAACTTATACATTTGGAAAACAATCACACTGATCTTTTTATTTCAATGGAAATATCAATACAATAACATAAAAGTATGACGTTTTAAGTGATATATGATATTTTTGTACAGAGGACATTTCCCTCAAAGTGTGTTCGGCCCCTTCCAAGGGTAAAAAGATAAACCTGAACGCTTATGAAACGATTAATGGGAGGCAAAAGAAAAATAGAATACATTTCAGCTAAACAGATTTAGATTCATACTTTTTATTCATGTTCTCTGGACTAATCTCAGTTTAGTTTCAAAGAATATTGGCTACCTTGACTTTTCTAGCCCTCGGACAGCAGATTAAATGAAACCATGTGACTAGTTAAGAGTGGAATTCTCGTTTTGGTACAACTGAAGATATCTGAACGTGACGAGTGGCTCCACGTCCGCTGCCTTGGCCTTTTCCACCTCACAAGCTCTCATGAGGTTTTTTTAACTTTCCCCCAAGGAGCTAATGTTGTCATCTGCTTTTGTTTGTTTGTTATTTAGCAGGATTCCTAGATAACTGATCACCGTGACATTTTGTGGAGGGGTGGGTTTGTTTGTTTGTAAGATTACGCAAAGATCTCTGGACAGATTTCCACAAATGTAGATAAAAATATGTGATACGGGTCAGGAAGGAACCGATTAAAGTTTGGTGTGGATCCGGATCAGGGGGCAGATCCAGGGCCTTGGTGGAGGTATGTGTTCTACTGAGAGCGATTCAATAATGTTATGTAAAAAGGATTTGTGGAGAAGACTATAAGTGGGAATACCCAGGACGTGAGTAAATGTACTTAGTTATTTCAGACGATCGCTGTCTGAGCATCTGATGATGAAAATAATATATGACTTCTGTTGTGCAATAGGAGTAGACTTGACGTTGGCTAATTATTATTAATCATGAAATATGATTATTAAAATAATAAAAGATTATTTATTAAAAATAATTAAAAATGATAAGGCCATAACTTATCGTGGAGGGGCATAAATGTCTTTGAGGCATGAGTCTAAACAGAGAGAGGTAATTGTCTGGGCAGACAGAAACTAAATATCATATATTCTAAAACACGGCGCACATTTTCAATTTCACATCATGCTTATCGGCAGTTATTGTTAACATACCAATGAATTTCGATGAAGAGTGAAATGAAAGGAAAGTGGAAAAAGGAACAGAAGAAAATGTTTGAGTAGGTGCTGGTGTTTTGAGGTATTTGTTATCCTGTCTAACCAAAACATTTAGAACGGCGAGTCACGTTCTGTTGTTCGCTAATCTGTGAATATATGATAAATCCTATTTCTAGGTTTGCAGATCTACAGATATTGGAATTGCACTGCCAAGACTGAATTGCCAAGTGTACCCGGGAGGGCTGCACAACCGTAGTGGTAATGACTTCAAAATTCCTCAACGAGGTCTAAGGAGTTTCACTACCTGAACGTACGTTGTACAATTAACTGACAGAGGGTCTAAAGCATGCAGCTATTGATGGAGTGAGTGGTTTGAGCGGTCTTTCTGTTTTAAAATTGGGATTTCTTTCCCCCCCCTTTCAGATGTGGAGGTGAGAGGGGGTTTCTGGCAGCGCTTGGTCCTCCCCAGTCATTGAAGTCATCTTTAGGAGTGGAGAAGGAGGGCGTCTGCTTCTAGTTTCGCCAATGGGGTTCAGTGTCTGGTCTCTCAGTGGAGCCTGGAGGAACACGTGGCACAATGTCTCATTGCTTTATCCACACATCTCCGTATTATCTCCTCTGTCCCAGGATGCATCCCATGTGTTGGATTTCGGTCACCATCACTATACTCCTGGTATTGATGAGGTTTCCTTTGGTTACAGCCCCTACTTCTCTGTGGAGAGGGATTCAGGTGCTGAGGTCGAAACTGTTTGTGGGGCTGGTTGAAATCCTCACCCCCTTGGTTTTGAGGGGCACCCTGTTGGAAGGGTCGTTGTTTCTGGTTATCTTTGCTGGGGTTCATCCTGGCGTGGGGAAAGTTGTCATCTTCCAGCGCCGGGTCCACATTGAGTTGGACTTGAACTGCCAGAACCACGGTGTCGTCTTCGTTACACCCTCGGTTGTCTGGGTCGAAGCGATAAATGTCTTTTTCAAGGGGCTCTAGCCGCCGGTTGCGGATTTCCTCTCTTTGAGGGGGTGCTGAGTCATCAGTGTCTTTTGACTCGAATGTGCCACGGTACTCATCTTCGTGGCCACCATCTCTTGCACCGGGGTTGGAGGACCATCCAGGACGCGACCGTGAGTCATGGTGCGCCTCTGCCTGAGTGACAGACTGGGAATCTCTTTCAGCCCTCCAGGACGGATTCCTTCCGTCGTCGTGATGTGGATCAGCATGGCTCCGCGCAGGATGTGTTCCTTCTGGCTGGAGTGGATGCTGTGTGTCCGCTGGACAGGCATTTGATGTTGCCTCATAGCGGTCGCAGGTCACTGCACGTCTAGGGGTTGAGTCCTGCTCCCCCTTTGGTGTTGAGTGGGTCGGAGCGGTGGACTGCTGGGTGTGTCTGGCTCTCCAGAGCAAAGCTCCCTCTGCATGAGGGTTGTGGAGCTGTGCTCGCAGCTGTTCTCCCAGTGTCTCTGTTCCGCTGGCTCCACCGGGAATGACGTCAGCTCCTGGCCCTGTCATCAGGGATCTCAGCTGGAGGGGGGGACAGCTCTGTTTGACTGTGCCCCCCTTTCTGCTGACCTTTGACCTGCGCATGCTCCTGCACCGCCTGGTCCTGTTCTTTGCGGGTCTCGATGATATGCCGCAGGTGGGAGTTTTTTTCTCCTGCTCCGCTCGACATGCTGCTTGCATGGCTATGAGCGCCTTCGCATGTTCTTGGGTCTGCAGCTCGGCTCTCTGCTGGTAGAGGAGTGTCAGTTGACCCAGAGCATGGGGTATTTTTGGATGCGGGCCAGTGGGGTTGATGAGTGCATGGACAGTTCTTGATCTTACGATTGCAGGTACTTATTTCATACTCACTCAACTCACTCACCGCAGCATTAGAAAAAAAATTAATCAGACTGGCTACAGTCTCTAATAGGACCTCTGGTCCTGAGGGAGCACTTGCCCCACGGTGTTACATGCTACTCATCTTCTGAGTGCGAAAAGGCACCTGGTGGACTGCTCAAGCTTGCTTGGATAAAGTGGGTAAAACACTTAATTAAAAACTACACAACAAGATACACAGGTGAGCTTCACCCTGTGTCTATAAAGTAGCAATGAAGGATAGCTCGGTGGCTCAATCCTTAAGACCTAGTTGGTCAACAACTAGTCTTCTCAAAACTAGTCTCTCAAATCTAGTTTGTCTCCTTAAGATCAAAAAGCATGCAGAAAATCTCCTATAAAAATTACCAACTACTGAAACGCAGTCAGCAACCAACCAAAGTTACACAAAAGTCTGCTTAGCAAAGGGAATTAAGAATAAAGAAACTTCAAAGAGAAATTAGTTTCGAACCTATGTCTCTCTTCAAAAATTTAATCATAATTATTGTGCATTGAGATGACACAACCACTTATATGCTAGAAGCAACCAACCACGGATACACAAGGCACTAGTATACCTGCTTGGGACAGGTGCAAAGGGATTACAATAAAAATTTCAAAGAGAAATAAATTTCCAGAATTGTATTTCTCTTTTCTTAAATTATTTATGATTCTTGTGCTTCGAGAACACAACCACGATTGCACTCTGCAGCCAATTACGGATACACCAGGCACTGGTAAACCGGTTTGGTAAAAGTTCAAATGAATTAAAAATAAAACTTTGCAAAGAAGAATACATTTCCAAAATTATTTTCTTCTTCAACAACGCATCATGATCAATACCAAATGAGAGAAAGGAAAAGTTTTGAAAAAAAAATTAAAAATTTTCAAAAAAATTTAAATTTTTCAAAAAAATCAAATTTCTGGAAAAAAAAGAATCTGGATTATTGTACACAGTATTATGATACAGCTGGAGTTAGATCCCCTCACACGGGGCACCATTTATGTTGTGCAATAGGAGTAGACTTGACGTTGGCTAATTATTAATAATCATGAAATAGGATTATTAAAATAATAAAAATTATCTATCAAAAATAATTAAATTATTAATTGAAGATGATCAGTAATCAAATAACAATAAAACCACTAATGAGAAAATAGGAATTATCAATTAGAAAGTACAAGCTGTCAATTAACAATGATAAGGTTATCAACCAAGAATAATGAAAATAATTAGTCTAAAACAATAAAATTATCAATTTAAGAATAATACTATCTATATTAATAATTGAGAAAGGGGGGCACCACCCTGGTTACCAGGGACCAACGATGTCAAGCTATAATTATCAGTCTCATAATGATAAATGTCAAATTAATAATGTCAATATTTTAATATTAACGATTACTTAATAAACAGTGAAGGCTTCTAAGTTCGAGCACAGGCGATCATAATCCAGCTGTATTCACACACTTATGCACAAATAATCACAGACTACAGATACTTTAATTACAAAAGTATTTATTAAAAAGGGGAAATAAAGTTATAATGTTATTCAATGATTTATCATTTTAACAAGCTCCAATATTTCAAAGGTAAACACAGCAGCAGCACTTATCACAATTCAGAAAATACATGGACAACCTGCGGTCTACCTATGTATGTCTGTCTCTATGTGTGTGTGTGTCTGTGTCAAAGTGTCTCTCTGTGTGTGTGTGTCTATGTGTGTGTGTGTGAAATAAAGTTAGTGTTATTTAATGATTCATCATCTTAACAAACTCCCATATTTCAAAGATAACAACAGCAGCTTATCACAATTTAGAACACGCATGTAACCTCTGGTCCATCTATGTGTCTCTGTGTGTGTGTATCTGTCTGTGTCTATCAATGTGTGTATGTGTGTGTGTGTGTGTGTGTGTGTGCGAGAGAGAGAGAAAAAGAAGGGGCGTGGCGATGACGCGTAGTGACATCACATCTAAGATGGAGGCCGATCATGATTCGTGGAATCAAGGCCTAAAAACTCTCAAAATGGCGGATTGACTACAAAACAAGATGGCGGAGCCGTTATGAATTTAGAGCCAGGATGGGAGGAGAGAGAGAGCGGAGGCGTGGCAATAATAGACTCAAAATGGTGGGTTTAACTTAACGTTATCCAAAATGGAGAATATGTTAATGACACCATGTGGCCGGAGCGCACACTGGTGGTCGTCACATGAATTACACAAAGGAAATTTTAGACAAAGAGAATTCTTATCTCTGCTTGGCTTTGGGGCCGAATGGTTTCCAGATGTGTTCAGCCTCTCTAAGCATAGATTTAACTATGTGACATGACCTGTATTATAAATACAGGTCAGGAGTGTGTATAGGTCGGTTTAGAAGGAGAGAGAGAGAGAGAGAGAGAGAGAACATGAGAAAACATGTAAGGAGAGTTCAAAGAAGCTCTTAAAAGTACACGCCTGAGATGAGTTAACTGTGATTCACCCCTCAGCCCTCAAGCGAGCGTTGTGGGCCGAGGTTCTGATCGGTGAAATCACTGCAGACTCACACAGACGTTAACAGTGCGTGGCTGGAGGCTTTCCTCGCGGCCTCAAGCACTAACACAAAACCCGGAAATGAACCGGAAGTAGCGGCTCGTCGTAGCCGGCTAAAACAATGAGACTCAGCGGTCTCGCAACAAATACAATCAAATGTTAAATAATATGCTACGTATCAAAACTAACATCTGCCCAGATAATCAAGTCTTACTGTACCACCCTCGCGGTGTGTCTGCACCTCGGCGCGAATGTGTCGGGGGCCAGTGAATCACGTAGTCTCTCTCACGAGCGGAGCTCCTGGCTCGGCCGCTGGACCGGAAAAGGAAGCGAATTATTCGTGCTGCCTTGACGGAATGAAACTTCGTCTTCTTCTGTAACAGCGGAGATCGTGCTGTTTTACAGGAACGGAGTGGATTGCCTCTTACTCCTCAGCGGGATGAACGTCGCGCTTCTGCAGGGGACGGCTGGTTTGAAGCCGTTTGTAGATTGTTGGAAAAAGGAAAGTCTATAGAAGTGTCGGAGTCCGTCCAGCGGGGCACTTCCTGTTTCGATGTCTAATCGCCTCCTTAGTTACTGAGTCGTGTGGTTAGACCTCTTGAGGTCAGAAAACAACTTGAGCAGCGTGGAAAATAGGAGGACAAAGAGAGTCTCTTAAAAATACCGAGTTAACTAGTAGAACCCCGGAGGGGTTCTGTTGTTGCTTGGGCATCTGAGTGAAGAGAGAGAGATTTCTGGGACCTCAGCACTCTTATACCACCTGAGGACTTCCTGCTTCCTCAGGAAGTGGTCAGAGGGTTCAGTTGGCTCTCATCCAATGAGAATGTCAGGGTCCCGTCCTTAGTGGGCGGGGATTCGACCTCAGTGGGCGTTTCAGAGTCTCATTTAGGTTTTTGCAGAGCGGCCTGCAACATCTCCCCACCAGGGCCTGCTGGAGGGGGGCACAGTGGGGGTTCAGGACATGCTTCCCCCACCAAGGCGAGGCTCCAGGCTGTCTAGAGAAGGTGTGAATTAAGACTGAAACTGGTTGAACTGGTTTCAGCTGGGCCTTGTAGGCCTCAAGTATTTACAACCTATTGTTTGATGGTCACTCAGGACCTCACCCCCAACAGCAGAAATCAGCGTTATTCCCTTTGAATCAGGCCATGTGTAATGTTTCTATCCCTGCATCCATTCCAGTCTCTAAAAACTTTATTTATCTGGGGATAGATATCTATTCTTCTGTACAGACAATAGCTAAAAACAATTTTGGTAATACGCTTAATAAAATCGTTGCAGATCTGGGCAGGTGGTCTGGTCTGCCAAATTCACTTCGTGGCAGGGTAGCTATAGTTAAAATGAATGTTCTGCCCAGAGTTAACTTTGTGAGTTCGATGCTCCCCCTTCCTCCGCCCCCGCAATACTGGTGCAAATTACAATCGGCTATAACAACATTTATTTGGCGAGGTAAACGATCCCGCATTAATCTCACTACAATGCAGTGGGAGAGACAGGCTGGTGGTTTGTCTCTCCCGAACTTTAAATTTTATAAGTGGGCCTTTACACTTCGACCTTTATTAACGTGGTTCCGACCTAACGCTCAGGTATCATGGCGTGCTCTGGAGGAGCAGATACTAGCACCATATTCGTTTGCTACCTTTTTACATTCTAACATCTCAGTCCAACAATGTCGTTTAAAATTTGGCCCTAGGATTTGTTATTTGTTATTTGTTTGGAGGAGGGTGGAGAAGATAGCTGGTTGCTCTTCTGGATGGGGCCCACATTCCCCGATATTTAGCAACGATAGATTGTTGATTGGAGGCCAACACATTCGTTTTCCTGACTGGGAAAGGAAAAACATTTACACACTTAAGGATATCTTTGGGAAAGAAGGGTTACTTTCCTTTCAGGACATTTGTATTAAATATGGTGTAATGCGTACCTCTTTTTTCTTTTATTTGCAACTGCGATCTACTTTACAAAGCAGTGGTATTTCTCTGCAGAGCCCTCTTGAAACACACCCAATCCGCAAATTATTTGACTCTGCTGGAGGCACGAGTGATTTTTTTTCAAGACTTTATTGGTTTGTTCTGCAACACTCTTACAGACCTCTGGCATTAGATAAAATATGGAGAAAAGATATTCCAAATCTGAAGACTACATTTGACTGGGATAGAGTATGGGTTGATGTGAGGTTAGCATCCAGAAATCCTGACCATCAACAAATTCACTATAATTATATACATAGAGTATATTTTACTCCTAGAAGGCTTCATCTGATGAAAGTTATAAATGATTCTACATGTACGTTATGTTCCTCCAAAGCGATCGGCAGCTTTTTTCATATGTTTTGGGAGTGTACACCAGTGGCAGAATTTTGGAAAATGATCTCCTTGAATCTATCTAAGTTGTTTAATATTAAGTTGCCTTGTTTGCCTGCTACATTCATTTTAAATGATTTATCAGGACTGGGTTTGACCCTGGACGAGAGTAAAGCGTTGTTGGCGGGATTCACTGCTGCAAAAAAACTTGTTGCTACACGCTGGAAGCCTCCACACTCACTTTCTTTCCGAGCATGGATTTTAACATACTTGGACATTGTCTATTTAGAAATGTCAACAGCTCGAGTACATGGAGCCAAAGAATCCGCTATAAAGGCCTGGGAATCGCTCCTAACTGTCCTCCGTGCGCTTCAACTGTAATATGTGATTAAGGTTTCTTTAGGAAGCTGGATCCGGGATGTGAGTGGTTTGTGTTTGGGGTAGTTTTATTTTATTTTATTCATTTATGTTATTTTATTTTATTTCCCTGTGATTTTATTACATACATATGTTATTGTTTTTGTATTAATGACATATTGTATATTTGTGTTTGTTTATTTAATATTTTCATATATATATATTTTTTCTATTTTATTATTTGACTTAATCCTAGTTATTATTTTTCCTTTATTGTTTACCTTTGTGTGTCTATATACATTGACAGGTATGAGTTCATGTGAATATATATTTTGTTATTGATTACTGTAACATTGATCTGTACCTTGCTACATTTCTCAGTAAAATAAAAAGTTGATCACAAAAAAAAAATGGTGGTTTGACTACAAACAAGATGGCGGAGCCGCTTTGGAAGTTAGAGCCAAAATGGGAGGAGAGAGAGAGAGAGAGGAGGCGTGGCAATTATAGACTCTCAAAATGGTGGTTTAACTTAACGTTTTCCAAAATGGAGTTTATGTTATTGACCATGTGGCCTGAGCTCACAATGGCGACCGCCACATGAGTTACACAAAGGGATTTTCAGACAAAGAGAATTTCTTATCTCTGCTTGGCTTTGGGGCCGAATTGCTTCCAGATGTGTTCAGCCTCTCTAAGTATAGATTTATCTATGTGACATGAACTGTATATACAGATCAGAACGTTTGTGTAAACAGGTTCAGGAGAAGAGAGAGAGAGAACATGTAAGCAGGGTTCGAATTATCTTTTTGTCTCTAAGGGGGTCTCTATCTCATAAAAAAGTTGGCGCACCGCGCACAAAGCCTACCAAGGCTATACAATTAAATAGCCTAGGCGCGAGCAGCGCTTTTGCGCACGGTAGGCATAGGCTGTTTATAACTTGACGCACGCACACAACAGACAGAGACATTTTTGTACAGAAATTGATTTATTTTAATTAATTTCAATATATTATTGATTGTAATAGTCCATATATATTTCATTTCATTACTGCCAAATCGAAGAGGAAACCCATATTTTCTGATCCTAAATCTTCTACTATTTTTAGTTTTTTTGGCTGTTAACCCGAAACTTGTCAGGGCCGAATATTAATTCGGCGCCGGTGGCCTTTTTTTCAGTGGCATAACTGACCGTGATGTTTCTTTTAGATGTAGATGTATTTATCTCAAAAGCATGTTAAGCTAAAAGCACACGACTTCTTCTTCTGACTTTATGACCTGTCAAATTGTTACTATGCTACTATGTCTACTATGCGATTTGCTCCAGCCTAGTGGTGTGGGGGTGAAGTGCAGTCATGCTGCGTTCATGGGCGTCAGGTAGGCTACGGTCTGGCTATGTCCCGTGGTATGGTATCCTATTTTAATTTAACGTCTTAATGGTAAGAGACCACACAGGGATGGATAATGAGCGTTATTTAACATTAAATTACAATGTCACATATGGCAGACACCTTCAGATCAGGGCTGCATCTAACGACTATTCTGATAGTCGATTAGTCACTGATTATTATTGTCATTATGAATGACACAAATTCTCAATTGCTCTTATTTAACAAACAGCTTTTAAATTTTGCTTGAGGTTGTTCAAGGCCTGTGATGACTGAAAATAAAGACATTAAAAGGTCAATACTTCATTAATAAAAAATTTCTTTTAATAAACTTTGCTGCATATAAGGGTACTGTTGACACAAAAGAAAAGAAAAGAAAAATCAAGCTTTTTTCAATTTAAAACCAAGGACAGGTAAAGTGCTAATAAAAAAATATGAATTTAAAATCAAGACTCCATTTTTCCTGTTAACAAAAATGACAGGGAAAATAACAGCAATATAAACATCCACAAACCAAACTACAGTCTTCTTCGGACTAAATAATTGTGATAAAAAAAAAAAGATGTTTGTCAGGCAATAGGATAACATAACGCTTTTAAAATTGTTAAAAAAAAGTTGAAACCATATTTTTGTAATGGATTCTAGAATACTGCGCACAGGTTTACACAGGTATATACGTTCATATACTATAACATCTTACTGAGGCGAGTCCGCATCGTCTTCGTTACGATGTCACACGTGCCTCCTCCTCACATGCGCGTGTCCTGCTTCCATGCAGAGCAGGTCCGCTGACTTCCTGGTACGCTGGAACGGACGCACCCATTGGTCCATGTTCTGTCGCTATTGCACATGCACGGCTTTCAGAGATAGAAAGGAAGCGAGATGGCTCACTCCTCAGCTACTTCCATCAGCACCTCCGGAAAAACGACTTTTAGTTCAGCTGCACGGCACGAGAAACACGCGCTATGACGTAACCAACGATTCTTTGACGAGTAAATTCGACTATTTTTGTCATCGATTTTTGTAGACTAATTGTTGCACCCCTACTTCAGATATGAGAGACCCCCTCAGATTTTTGACTTTGTTGCTTTCATGGGAGCTAGTCCTCACTCTCTGGGAGCTCAGCCCCCTCTGGCTCCCACGTAATTCGAACACTGCATGTAAGGAGAGGACAAAGAGGCTTTTAAAAATACCGCCAGAAACAAGTTTACAGTAACCTTACCACTCAGCACCCAAACCGCGTTGTGTGCTGAAGTTTGACCGGTAAAATCTCTGTAAAATTGTTCAGACGGGAACAGTGCAGCCGGAGACGCTTCGTCACGGCGCTTAAAAACTGTAACACGGCCGTAACCGGAAACGGAAGTAGTCGGCTCGTCGCCGCTAAAACAATGAGACACGGAGGTCCCGCAAACAAATACACTCAGGTATTAAACAATACGCTACGTATTAAGACTAACATCTGCCCAGACAATATAAGCTCTCTTACTGTAACCATAGTTTTGTGGGGTGCATGCGCGTTGGCGCGAATATCCCGGAAGTTCAGTGAATAGCTTGTAGTCTCTCAGGCGAGCTCCCGTGAGCTCCGCAGCTGGGCCGAGCAGGAGCCGATCAGTCGTGCTCCGTGACGGGATGAAGCTTCGTCTTCTTCTGCAGCAGCGGAGATCGTGCTGCCTTACAGGAACGTGCGGCTGCTTGTAGCCGTTGTAGATCAGGTGGAAAAAGAATAAAAGTCCGTGGGGGAAATGTCTGAGCTCGTCCCGCTAGCAATTTCCTGTATCTGTCCTTCAAGTTAAAACAGCAAAAAGTCCTATCAAAATAAAACGTCGACTGAGATAAAAGAAGAAATGGAATAAATTCAAATAAACGTCTTATCGCCTCCATTAGCTTGCTGAGTCGTGTAGTAAGACCCCAGGAGGCCTAATTGCAACGTCAGCACTGGAGGAAGAGTTCTGTGAGCTCAGCACCTTTTGTACCTTCTCAAAGAGGCCAGCCTCCTTGAGAAGGGGGGTCAGCTGGCTATTAGCCAATTGAAGGTCAGAAGTCAAGTCTCAAGGAGCGGCTTACAGTGGGGTCCTTGGAAGGACCCAGGAAGTGATTTGCTCCCACATCTTATCTCCATGTGGTTTTTTATTAGAGGAGAAACTCTAGGCTGGTCTCAGCATTGCGTGAAGGCCTCCTTTATGGCTCTTTGTTGAAAACTCAGATCACTGGGGTCCCCCCCAACACTTCATCTTTCCAAAAGTGTTTATATATGTACATTTATATTATTTACAATAGTGCAACGCAATACCAAGTCCTTTTGCTATGCTGAAGACTTTCCTGTGTTTCAGGGGATATGTGACTGTGAGTATGGAGACGACATCATGGACGTGGTATTCGTGGTGAAAAACGTATTCAACATGAAGCTCAACACCTTGTACGACTCCCGGGTCGGGAAGTACGTGGGCTTTGGAGAATATGGCATGAAAAACGCAAAACACTACAAGACTATAAAACTCAGGATTGGACAATTTTTGCTCAATTATAGGAGATAGGACAGAATCCTCTTTTCCAGATTCTTTTGGACTTTAGTGGTGGAGGGGAGCCAAAGATCACTAAGATCACCTTTTAAAATCTCCTATTGTTATTATCTTTATTGTTTTTACTGGAGTCTCTATTTTCACAACCCCCCCTTTGATGCTGTAATACATGGCAAATTCCCCAAAAGTAATTATAAAGTTGTAAAAGATTTTCAAATCATATCGTATCGTATAAATTGTATCATATCTTATCGTATTTAATCATATTTCATCGTATCATATTGTATTTCATCTTATCCTATTTATTTCTACATATGTATTCGATATTTTATTCAATACATATTATCTATTCTCTCTCTTTCTATTTATATATATATTTAAGTAAGTTATGGTGTAATTAGCTATGGGTCCTAATGTCCATCCATTCATCCATCCATCCATCCATGCTTTGGGGAGATCATGTGGGGGCTAGAAATAATACACGCCGACAATATCACACTATGTTATAATTATGGTTTCATTTCATTGAACTGTGGCTGACATTAAGATTCCACGTAAGCTGCAGGTTGGATGATATTAAGATGAGCCCGGTGTGACACAACTGGCTGTGATGGGGACGAGTCGGGTGCAGGTCCTCATGTAGTCGCTGTCGGTTTAGCCTCGGGCTTATTGTGTCTTCCCCCCCGGCTGCGTTTTATGGTAAACGTTGAATTCCAGTTCTCGGATGCTGACAAACATAAGAGGTCAGGAAGCGACCGAGGTTCGGTTCGAGTTGAGGTTAAACATATCGACGGGGAAACAGAATCTGCACCCGAGCGAATCTGATGCCAGCAAGATTTCTATTGAAATTCCAATCCTGCTGTTCTCCCCATGTCCAGCACTCGTCCCTGATGTCTTCCTGTGTTTCCACATCGCCTGATCTCCACACACACCTGCTCACCTGCTTCAGATTCCCTCATTAGTCTTTACACCATCATCCAGCACCAACTCCTCGCCAGCTTGTCTATTGGTGTCCCTGTCGCCTCAGCATTCCAGCTGCCGCTCCTCTACACACGGCTGCTTATTCTCCAGTCTGGGTTTTGTCTCCCTGTTCCCATTTTGAATATGTGTGCAAGAATGGAGCTCAATTCACGCAGTCTCCTGCTTTTAAGTCCAAACATGCCAGAGCCGCTACCTCCTCCGTCGTGAGTGAATCAACAGCGGAGACGAACAATGATTCGGTTTGTCGGCTGCTGTTGACGTGTGAGGTTTGTGAATCTGAGGTAACGGTGACAGGAGGAGAAAGAACACGCACGACAAAGAGGAGAATGTGATGGAGAGAATCTGAAGGTGTCTGCAGGGGCCCCCGAGCTGAGAAGGCCTTATTTTGTTTGAGAAGGCCTTATTTTGTTTGTCTCTCTCTCTTATAGACACCTATATTAACTTCTGCGAGGAGAACACTGTGCCCTCCAAGCTGGTACGGTGTTTTCCCAACAACAAACCCTGGGTGACCCCCGAGATAAAGGCCCTGCTGAACGAGAAGAAGAGGGTCTTCAGATCGGGGGACAAAGAGGAGCTGCACAGAGTCCAGAAGGAACTCCGGCTGATGATCAGGAAGGGGAAGGACAGCTACAGGAAGAAACTGGAGAAGCGGCTGGAGCAGAACAACGCCAGGGACGTTTGGAGAGGGCTGCAGACCATTGCAGGCCACGGAAAAGGTGTGGGAAGACAACAACCCAGCGGGGACAAGGACTGGGCAGATGAACTGAATCTGTTCTTCAATAGATTTGATTCCCCCCCCCCTGCCCCCTCTTCACACCTCTCCTGGCCAGCCCCCCCTCCCCCTCCCCTCCTCAGCCTGCCACCTTCGACACCTGACCCCCACCAGCCAACCCCCACCCTATCTCCAGATCATCATCCCCCCTTGAGACTCTCACCACTCCTCACCCCCACACCCCCACCCCAGTCATCCTCCACCCCCCTCTCTATAACAGATGATCAGGTGAGAAGCCAACTCAAGAAGATCAAGGCAAGGAAGGCCCCGGGCCCGGATGGTATCAGCCCAAGACTGCTCAAGGACTGTGCTGACCAGCTCTGTGGTGTGATCAGGCATTTGTTCAACCTAAGCTTGAGCCTGGATAAAGTCCCAGCCCTGTGGAAGACCTCCTGTGTGGTCCCGGTGCCGAAGACGCCGCGCCCCAAGGAGCCTAACCACTTCAGGCCAGTTGCCCTGACTTCTCACCTGATGAAGACGATGGAGAGGATTATCCTGAGACACCTACGACTGCTGGTGGGCACACAGCTGGACCCCCTGCAGTTTGCTTACCAGCCTGGGATTGGGGTGGATGACTCAGTTACCTACCTGCTGCACAGATCCCTGCTACACCTGGAGGACAGCAGGAACACTGTGAGGGTCATGTTTTTTGACTTCTCAAGTGCATTCAACACCATCCAGCCTTCACTGCTCAAAGTGAAGATGGAGAACGTGGGAGTGGACCAACACCTGGCTGCATGGACAACGGATTACCTCACCAAGAGACCACAGTATGTGAGGCTCCATCACTGTGTGTCTGACGTGGTGCTCTGCAGCACAGGTGCCCCTCAGGGTACGGTGCTCTCCCCTTTCCTCTTCACCCTCTACACCTCCGACTTCACCCACAACACCACCCACTGCCACATCCAGAAGTTCTCAGATGACACAGCCATCATTGGATGTGTTCCTGAGGGGAATGACCTGGAGTACAGGGCGGTCATCACAGACTTCGTCAGCTGGAGTGAGCTCAACCAGCTTCAGCTGAACACCAGCAAGACGAAGGAGATGATCGTGAACTTCCAGAAAAAAGCATCCAACTTAACACCAGTGAACATCCAGGGATTGGACATAGAGGTGGTGGAGAACTACAAATTCCTGGGTGTTCACCTCAACAACAAACTGGACTGGTCCGACAACACACATGCCCTCTATAAGAAGGGCCAGAGCCGCCTCCACCTGCTGAGGAGGCTGAGGTCCTTCGGAGTGTGCAGGGCTCTCCTCAGGACTTTTTATGACTCTGTGGTGGCTTCAGCAATCTTCTACGCTGTGGTCTGCTGGAGGGGGGGTAGCACGGACAGAGACAGGAGCAGGCTCAACAGACTGATAAGAAGAGCGAGCTCTGTCCTGGACTGTCCTCTGGACTCCATTGAGGAAGTGGGGGATAGTAGGATGTTAGCCAAGCTGGCGTCCATCATGGGCAACACCTCTCACCCCCTACATGACAATGTGGGGTCCCTGAGCAGCTCCTTCAGCAGCAGACTGTTACACCCACGGTGTAAGAAGGAGAGGTTCCGCAGGTCCTTCATCCCGGCTGCAGTCAGGCTCTACAACACCAGCACCACCTGATAATGTTGTAGTCCCTGTCTATTATCTTTATCTCCACTCAACCTCTCACCATAGCTGTATTTGTATTTTTATTTTTCTTATTTATTTTTTATTTTTTTACTCAGATCACTACTATGCACAATAATATTCAACACTTTACATCTATATTTATATCATGGTCACTTATAATGGTTACATTGCAATATTTATATTTTCCTTTATACTATCTTGTAGTATTATTTATATTATGGTCACTTACTTTTAATTATTTTTTCTGTATCATGGTCACTACTGTTGCAATATTACTTATAATACTTTTGTTTTCATTACAATAACACTTACATCACTCCACTTTCTCCCCAGTACCTGCTTTTGCACAGTGTCTGTTTTGCAGGTTGTTTTTGTTTTCTGTATATTTTTACTCTCATTATGTTTAGTTTAGTAGTGTATATATTTTGATCTTTCTTTTTTTATTGTTGCTTCGGCACTGTTATTTAAATTCTGTTTTTCTCTTTTTGCTGTAACAAGTGAATTTCCCCGTTGTGTGGATAAATAAAGAAATCTAATCTAATCTGAAATGTGTGAAGTTGACAGTGGGGATCCTCTTCTTCTTCGTGGGCCTCTGTGCAGCTGCAGGTGGAGCAGTTTACTTCTGGTGGGGGCGGAGGTTTGTTACGGAGCCCCCCAGGGGACATTGGGAAAAAAAAATGATGGGTGAAAAAAATAAAAAAAGGATGGACTTTCTCAAGATCCTTTCTGACTGCAGGGTCTGTCATGGGAGACTGTGTTTGTGTGTGTGTGTGGGGTGTGTGTGCGTGTGTCTGTTCCTTTTCACTAAAACTGATAATCACATGTATTTTTTAGTTATTATCCGATAATGACCGATCATGACTTCGGATCGCTCCGTCACTTTAATGCTGAAGGTCCTGTACTGTGCGCGTCACGTTACGTCTCGTGTTGTGTGGAGCGGAGGACTACGTGCGAACAGTGTTTAAACATGTGTTTCATGAGCTCAAACAAACACAAAGTAAACATCAGTCCTGTAGGTGTCCTAATAACTTGTGATCAGTGCTGGTGTTTATTGTTAAATTGTAAAGTGAGGCGGAAGCAGAGTCCGACACACACAGGACGACCGGACTTTTAATGAGCGTCTGTTCTGATCCTGGAGCAGCGCTGGTAATTATAATAATTATTCAGCAGCAGCACATCGCTAACACAATGAACGGAGCAGAAAACATGGATCGATCCTGTTATGTCTCTGTATCGATGCACAGTCGCCCACTTCCGCGAGTAAGGCGACTGTCCCCGCAGCCGCTCAGCCTCGGCTTCCCTGCTCTGTGGTGCTCCGCCGGATGTACATTGTCCTAAAGTTTCTCGAGATCTCGAGATCTTGAGAAAGTCCGTTCTTTTTTTTTTTTTTTTTTTTTTTTTATCACCCATCATTTTTTCCCCCCCGTGTCCCCTGGGGGGCTCCGTAGTTTGTGAAACCCGTCACTTTTCTGTACTTTTTAGTAAAGAGGCTGAAAGAAACCAGACTGTGAACAAGTTGTTTTTCATGAAACCTTCTTTGTCTTGTTTCAGGTTTGACTTCAGCCCAGTTGACAGACAAGGACAAACGTCGTCATGTCTTTCAGAGTTTTTAGTTTTTCTTGAACCAAGGAAAGTTGCAGTTGTGATGATGGAATAAAAACTCTATCAGTCATGTTCAGAATTGATTTTTAGACTTTACTGGTCACCCTCACATCATTGTTCAGCTCCCATTTATAAACAGTTGCTTCTTCTGATTAGAAAAGATAATTTCGTTTTATTTTTCTATTTATTAATTTAATGTTATATCTTTCTCACCATTTTACTGCAAGCATTAGCATCAAATTGTTTTAAAATGTTTTTTATTGTTTATTTTCTTGCTTTTTGTCTTATCATCATATTGTCAATCATATGTGAAGCACTTTGAATTGCACTAATCTGCAGGAAAGGTTCTATATAAATAAAGTTTGCACACAATTCTCCTGTTTCTTCTCTGTTCTATAATTATTCTGGTTTACGCTCAGGTTTGTTTCTTCATGAAATTTCATTATCTCTGTAATATTTAAATAACCCAATTTTATTCGTCTTGGTTTTGTCATTCTCATACTTCACCTTCTAATTATCAGTAATAAATAATGAAATAAAATGAACCAGCTTTATTTTCTCTTTGTCCTTCAGTTCGCTGTGTTTGACTCGTGTGTCAGGAGACAAACGGCCTCGTGGGAACGTCACATGCTGTTACACTCCAGGTTTTACAGCACGTTGTCAGACCTGTGACTTGTAATATTCACTTTGGAATAAAACTGTGCACGAGCATGAATAGTTTCTGTGCATTTTGTTTATTCACTCAGCTGTTATAACATAATATAACATTCAATATATGTATTTACCTCCACCATGAACGGATTTCAATGAAACTTTTTGGTAGGATTTGAAATGGATCAGAAAAGAAGCTTTGGTGTGGATCAGGATCAATTTATTTTCACTTTCTTTAACATTGCAAGATGAAACGTTTTCAACATTTTCCCAATCATTTCCATTGGAACAATTCCTGGATCTTGATGAAAAAAATCAGGCACATTAAGGGAACTGTTATCTATGTGTCTGTGAACTTTTCGGGGCTGTTGGGCCTTGGTGGAGAAATGTTCTCTCTGAGTGATCTTCTACTGTTGCTGTTGAACGATAACAATCCCTGACAGGTTGATTTTAAGTGACCCACTGATTCTGAGCTCTCTGGAGATGCAGAAATGTTAAATTCACATCAAATCCACTTCATGGATGTAAGACTTTAGTGAAATAAGAATCCTGTGGAACCTGGCGTCAGAAAAACCTTCTCGTTCTCCAGCAGCAGCTGGTGATTCCCACGCCGGCCTGGGTCTCTGTAAATGATTCACGCTGATACGAGTTGTCTGTTCCGCGATCAACACGTAAACTATATAAGAGCTTTTTGAGGCTGAACCCCCTCCGGTAGTCGTTAGCTGGCTTTTCCCGTTGAAACCTTCCACTCACTGCTGTCGACATGGCGAGTCTGCTCGGCACCGTGGCCGTGCTGGCCGTGTTGTCCGTGGGGTTGTGCGAGGAGAAGAACTTCCTGCAGAGAGCTGGTGTGGCCTTTACCAGCCGGCCGTACAGATCTCTTCTGACTGTGGCAAACGGAGAGCAGTTTGGAAACTGGACGTGGCCCGAGATGTGTCCTGATCAGTTCTTTGCTGTTGGCTTCAGTATCAGGGTAAAGACATTGATTTGTATCACACATCACTGTTATTTTTGTATCTAACTTAAACCTACTGAGGCAAATAAAATAAAAATAAATAAATAACTTTCCATTGCTTAGTCCAATACTAATTTTAGCTTTCCATGAAGTACACTGGCTGAAAAGCTGAAGGCCTTTAGACATTCCCCTCGTCCGTAAATCTGATTTTAAATAATTTTTTTTTCTTTTGCCGAATCATGACTTATATATAAATAATCATGATTTGGTTATTTGACAAATTTTGACCTTCAATGTGGAACATTATTTTCAGAACATAATTTTCTCGCTGGTTTGAGTGTTTTCTTGATTTTTATAATTTTCGTGAGTTGTGTTTTTCTTATCCTGAAGGTAAAATAGGAAACTTTTAAAATAGAAAATACATCAGAGATTCGACCTTGCAGCTTTTCATTCCTCACGTTGCTTCACGTTGTTTCACAAAGCCACATTAAGTAATGGAATTGTCCCTCTGACTCAAACTGGCTGTGAAGAGACACGTCACTTTGTATGATTCCAACATAATGGGACGTACATCTGTGTGAACTCAGCAAAAAGCTGAATAAATGAAATAAGGTAAAAGTTCCCCCTTTGTTTAATTGTCCTGTCAGAGATCATTTATACTGGGAAACTGTGTTTGCATTCATGAGGATTAACTGGTTCCTAACGAATGATCATAAGAATCCTGATTATGTACAGAGAACAATTTACAACAACCAGAGATGCATTTACTTCCTGTTGTACCAGATACTACACTGCTCTTCACCTGCTGTGACCTGTGACATCATGTGCCCTTGTTGCTGGTGCAGCAATTGAACAAATAAAAACTGTTCTAATCTGATCTGCTTCTGGGAACTGAACTCTGTTTCCTCAGGTGGAGTCCAACCAGTACGGCTCTGACGACACGGCCATGAACGGAATCCGCCTCATATGTGGGAAAGACGGGAACCGGAGTTTCCTGTACTCTGTGGAGTCTCACACTGGCTAGTAGGTTGTTGTGCAATAATGCATTAAAACTGATACCATAAAATGGTGTGCCTTTCGGCATTCAATAAATGGGGTTATCAAAATAAAATATAAAACATTTAAAATATGAATATTTAATCATAACTTTAGTTGGTGAAAGTTAAGGGAAAAGGAAGGGAAAAGATAGCTTTGTCAAAATGTGTTTGAAGATGAGTTATAAACCAGTATAACTGTCATGTATTTTAATCATCAAATCTGCAGTTTGATGTAATACTACGTTTTTAATAGTAGTGATTTGTATTTGTATGTATATAAGTATCAAAATCCATGTAAATACACCTGGTTTTCCCTGATATTCAGTTGTAGCATGACAAAAACATTATATAAACTGCTCTGTCACGTTATCACATGGTTTTCTTACTTTAATTTCTTTAAAATAAAGCTGTCCCTGTGTGGAGAGCTGGTATTTAGCAGCAGGGAATCTGATGTTGGACAGAAATTAAACTGTCAGCAGAAACTCTTTATTTCTTTGAGTCTCTGAGGTGGTTTTTATCAATGTTTCAAACCAAACCTTGGCTCCTATTCAGATTTGATTCACTCTGCTGTGTTTCCTGCTCTCGTCCCCAGCTTCGGCGACTGGTCAAACCCTCAGTACTGCCCCAGTGGCGTGCTCAGCTCTTTCCAGCTCCGCGTGGAGACCCATCAGGGCCTGTTCGGTGACGACACAGCCGTCAACAACATCAAGTTCCGCTGCAGCAGCAACCCCACGCTGGAGGGCACTGGCACGGACTGGGGGGAGTACGGCCACTGGAGCCAGAATTGTGGCGAGGGAGGAATCTGCGGCATCGAGACCAAGATGGAGGAATACCAGTCTGGCCTGGACGACTCCAGCCTCAACGACGTGCGCTTCCATTGCTGTGCCAGAGCCCAGAAGGTAATTCATGCCCATAAGAGCTGAGAGACTCAGAGTAATTACATCTGCCAATGTTATAAAACTTGTAAATGGAATCGAGAAAAAGCACAGTTTGGTTTAACAGTTGAAGGACGGTTGTGACATTATTGAAATGTTGTTTTGTTCATAATCCTGTGACTCTGTTCTTTGCAGTTTCTGAATTTGTGCTTTATGTTTTTTTTATCGACAGTGATTGACAGATGAGCTGCTTGGTCCGCCCCTCCTCCGTCACCCTGAATTAAACAATGAGAAATAATAAAAAATAATAAAGCTGCTTTTTCTGTCACGTTTTTTCTCAGAACTTCAAGTCTCTGATTAAGCTGCATTTCCTTTTTTTAAAAACACAAACACTGAGATCAGAGTTGTTGTGCAATAATGGTTAGGAGTGATACCATAAGCTGGTGTGCCTGTAGGCATTCACTAAATTTGGTTATCAAAAATAAATGATCAAACGTTAATCTTTAAAATATTATATATAAAATAATAATGCCTGCCTGCCTGCCTGCCTGCCTGCCTGCCTGCCTGTCTGTCTGTCTGTCTGTCTGTACATGTTTGCAGATGGCCGGCAGGAGTGTGTACTGGGTGGAGGCAAAGTGCGCCCCCTTGTGGCTGGCTATAGTGGCTACAGGTCATAAGTCCTGCATCCTTCATAAAAGTGACACTAAAAGCTCAAAGTACTCTTCAAATAAAGTTTCTCCAGCTGTGTTTGTTATTTTATGTAGTTAATATCACGATAATCCATGTCCAAGACTAGTCCATTTCCCCGGATAAGATTTATTCGTTATTTGCCACTGCAAACACACTCTGACCTCCTCAAGCTTTTATTTTTTTACTACTTCCTGTAACCGGCATTTGAATTTGCATATTAGTTAAATATTTAGTTTCACCCGAAACATTTATATTTAACATTTATATTTAGATTTAGATTTAAAATTTAGATTAAACATTTAGATTTAGATTTAAATTCAACATTTAGATTTAAATTTAACATTTAGATTTAACATTTAGATTTAAATTTAACATTTATATTTAGATTTAACATTTATATTTAGATTCAGATTTAACATTTAGATTTAAATTTAACATTTAGATTTAAATTTAACATTTAGATTTAACATTTAGATTTAAATTGAACATTTAGATTTAACATTTACATTTAGATTTAAATTAAACATTTAGATTTAGATTTAAATTTAACATTTAGATTTAGATTTAGCATTTAGATTTAACATTTCACATTTAGGTGTTACATTTAACATTTGGATTTAAATATTTAAAATATCTCTAAGTTGACAAATATTGTTGTAAATGTGCAAAAAAGTGACTCTCAAAAATACACACCAGTTTTTCAAACATGGTTTGAAGCTAAATCTGACAAAATGTTGCTGTTATTTTCAGCCTGAGCTGCTTGATAAATTTGGATAAATTTGGAAAAAAATTGGTTTTGTCAGACACCTGCTTGAAAACTGATCTAATCTTTCCTGTCAGACTCAAATGGGCTGAAGGCTCTGAGAAGACGTCTGGTTCCTCCAGACCAGATCATTAAGATAATTAACTTCCTCAAGTTCTGGTCAAACGGATATTTGTTCTTTTCTAAAAGTGACGTCTCAGATGTGAATGATGTAATTCAGTTTGAATGTTTCACAAAGGAAGTGATGAAGTTGTTTTATTTCGAGTAATCTCAAATTTCCCACAAGTTTTCATTACAATTATAAACATGTCTCTGAAGTGTTCCCTTTGGGTTATATAGAGTTTGTCGACAAAGATAATTAATTTAAGCAGATAATGCTCAACAATTTAAACAATGAAAAATATGGAAACATTAAATTCACTGGAGAAAAAAATTATCTGCTGTCTTTTTCATATTTCATGCATAAATTCATAAATAATTCTACTGTTTTTCTTATCTTGGACTGGTCTAGACTGGACTAGACTGGTCTTGTCTGGACTGGACTGGACTGGTCTGGTCTGGTCTGGACTGGACTTGTCTGGTCTGGACTGATCTTGACTGGACTGGCCTGGTCTGGTCTTGACTGGAATGGTCTGGACTAGACTGGACTGGTCTGGACTGGACTGGTCTGCACTGGTCTGGACTAGACTGGACTGGTCTGGACTGGATTGGATTGGACTGGTCTGGTCTGGACTGGTCTTGACTGGTCTGGTCTGGTCTGGACTGGACTGGTCTGGACTGGACTGGTCTGGACTGGTCTGGACTTGACTGTACTGGTCTGGTCTGGACTGAACTGGTCTGGTCTGGACTCGTCTGGACTGGTCTGGTCTGGTCTGGACTGGACTGGACTGGTCTTGTCTGGACTGGATTGGTTTTGACTGGACTGGTCTGGTCTGGTCTCTCCCTTTGTTTTCCAGATCATACCGGACCGCTCTTGGCTGCAGAGGAGTGAGTAAAACACGGTTGTTTCGACCTATACTGCAGCCAGCCACCAGGGGGGGGGGTGTTGTGTTTATTTACAGTGTGCTGTCTCGCTCTTCATTGTGTACTTTTTGTATTAAAGTTTTTTTTTCGTGCTGGTGACAGTTGTTTGAGCGACAGTTCGTTCAGTTATGATCCAGAGTTTAGCTGCTGCAGCTCGTAGTGAGTCACAAACACACATCTTTACATGTTCACCACACAATGTGTTGTCCTAGTTGTTCAACACAACAGTATCATCAATATATCAAAATAGAATTTACACATCAACAAAACCAAAGCAATACGTTTCTTAAAACAACAGAGTTTGTCATTATCAGGTTGAACATCAGTGACACAAATCAATCAGAAATCATTTTATGAAGCAGATCTGTGCTTTATGTGAAACGTTAATGTTTGGATCAGGAAACATCCTCCACTCATAGTTGGTGTCGTCACGTCATAGGTTCACATCTCATTCACTCATCGCTCGTGAGGTTTCTCTTCATTTGGTCAATGGGTTGGCTTTTTTGTATTCCTCCGCAGTGGCGCCACCAAGTGGCTAGAGACAAAAAGTTTTCAGGTTGTCCCTCTACAACAGTGGTCCCCAACCCCCGGGCCCTGGCCCAGTACCGGGACGTGGGTCATTTGGTACCGGGCCGCACAGAAAGAATAAACATCTTAAAGTTTTTCTGTTTTATTTATTATCCGGTCATTTTTCAAAATAAAACGGTGTTTTATTCTGAAAAATGACCGGATCGTCTCCGCTATGACTCATGCTTTACGCATGTCAAGACGCTTGTCTCGGTCACATGACTTTTACACCGAACACAAACCCAGACTGTATTTGTCGGACCCATTTGTCAACAAACCAGGTGAATCCAGCATGTCTGTGCAAGAAGAAGATCAGCTGCTGAAGATCGCAAGTGACGGCGGCCTTAAAGGTATGTTCGAGAAAACATCTCTGCCGGTGTTGTGTTCTGTGTGGCTGATGCCCCTCTGTGCGGCTGATTTTGATTTCCATACGTTGTTTTGCTCGCTTGCTTTGTTTTGCTTTCCAGATAATTAATGGCCATCAGACCATCGAGTGTGTGGACAGGGCGGGGTTTCACCACACCATGCCGGACCGCTATTGGCTGCAGAGGAGTGAGTAAAACACTGTCGTCAGAAGTGGTTGGAAATATAGTTTTATTTTAAAATCTGAAATCAGAAAAAAAAATTCAGTTTGTTGATTTTGATTAAATGTTGGTATAATATTTATAATGGCTATAATATATCAGTTAATCAGTTTTAACCTGCTTTAAATGTAAGGTTTTTAATTGGGTTTCGACCTACACTGCAGCCAGCCAGCAGGGGGGGATGTTCGTTTCTGAATAGAGGGAGGAAGTGGAGAAGCGTCGTCCATCTTGGTTTACAGGTGATTCAGTGTCGTGATGAGAGAGAAGACAACAGCCGAGGATTCATTTTAGTGAAGTGTTAATAAATTAATTGTAATGCTTAAGAATAATATAAAACTTTATCAAACAATCAACCACTTTTACAGTTTTCCAGCTTCCTCTGACATTGAACATCTGTAGTTGGGCGCCGACCATTGAACAATTATTTCAGTCAATCAATCGAATCAGATCCTGGATCAGTCATGACGCAGACTGACTCATATTAACTGTTAACTGGGTTTCACGCTTCAGGACTCTCTTGCAGCAGATCACTCTCTTGCAGCAGATCACAAATCTGTGATCGGGAATAAACGTAAAAATGAATTCCAGGAATGGAAGATCCAGGAGAACGACACCTGGAGACTCTGAAAAACTAATAATATAAACTAATTTAACAATTTAAATACATCCCTTTTTATACAGTTCAGACATTTTTATGATTGACGTGCAGGTTTCAAATGATTGATCTGCCTGTCACACCTAATCCTTTTTCTTTGCTCTTCACTATCCTGCAGATTTAGTGGTTTAAATTCTCTAAACACATAAACAGCTCATTTATTCACAGCGTCCATGTTTTTCTGATCCAGAAGATGCTCCCAAGTGATGAGATTGTTTTTACAACGACGCCTCTCAAATGGATCCAGACAAGACACAACAGCGACTTTTCATGTCTTCAATCATCCCTTTACTTTAAAGCACACGTCACGGTTGGTGTTTGGTCTGGCTGCGAGGCGACAGGATTCTTATCTGACATTCCTCTGGTGGCGCTGGAGTTTCCCCGTGCGGGCGGTTGCCATGGAGCGTTCAGACCGAGACTCAAACTGCAAACAACAGCTTCGTTCGTACTGAGTTCAAGTTGTTTCTGTCCATCAACTCGTTCCAGTATGTCTCAGATCAACCGGCTGTGAAGGCCTGAGATCAGTCGGCCCACTCACATGAATGGGAAAATAAACGAGTGCAAAAATAAGACAAACAAAAGAAACTGAAACAACAGTATATTGAGTCTTGTACATTTTACATAACAGTTATCTCAGTTTGGATTCAGTCTGAACTGTTTTGACTAGATATGTAGATATAGATATAGATATCACTGTACATAGCTTTGATACAGTGACCCCTGTTTTGTTTTCTTGTTTAACTTCTGATGTTTATTTAGACAAATACAGAGAATACCAGTGGATCGGACTGAATGACAGAACCATCGAGGGAGACTTCCGCTGGTCGGACAGTAACCCCCTGGTGAGAGTCTCTGTTCGTCTCGACTGTGAATGAAGACGGACGAGTTACTGATCGTAGTGAATCACTGCTCAATGAGAACAGAATCCATGTGAAGTTGTTTTGATCGTCTCTCTCTGTGACAGCTCTATGAGAACTGATACCGAGGCCAGCCCGACAGCTACTTCCTGTCCGGAGAGGACTGTCCGGTGAAGGTGTGGCACGATGGCGGCCAGTGGAGCGACGTGCCGTGCAACTACCACCTGTCCTACACCTGCAAGAAGGGAGTCTGTGAGTCCACCTGATGGAGCTGCACCTTTCCTGGAGCAGGTCTTGTGTTTGATCACATGATCATCTCTCCATCTTGTCTCCTACCGACAGCCTCTTGTGGCGAGCCCCTGCAGGTTCGCCACGCGAAGGTGTTTGGGAAGAAGCGTTTGGGTTTCGAGACCAACACCAAGGTGCGGAGACCAACACCAAGGTGCGGTGTACTACTGTGAGGAGGGTTTGGTTCAGAAGCTGAATCCGGTGATCAAGTGCCTGCCCGGCGGCCAGTGGGAGGAGCCTCTGATCACCTGCACGCCACGTATGTGTTTGAATTGACAACTTTCAGACGTGTGTCACAGTCACTCAGTTAAATTCTCTGCACACAGGCAGCAGCCATCACTCCACAAAAAACATGATTGTGAACTTGTTGTCCCTCCAGCCCGCTCAGTGGAAGAAGACGAGGTCACATATTACAAGAATAAAGTGTGGTAGTGGTAATTACATTTTCTAGTTGTTTATATACTTGTAAAAGAAGTGCTGTAATATATAGGTTGTACAAAGCAGTTGAGAATAATAAATCTATAATGAACACAAACTATTTAGTAATATAGTAAAAATGAATCCAATGAAAGTAGAGAATTAAATGTAATTTTATAATCTAGAGTTTTTGCTCTTGGACTTAACTGTATAAAAGTTGTCGTATTTCTAACAGGATCTCATGACTCTTAACTCACGATGTCTGATCGCTTTAACTCTGCCTCTGTGCTGGCGCCACCTAGTGGCTGGAGTCGTTATGTTTTCAGTTTGACTAGAGTTCAAAGTTCCAAGGTCACAGTGACTTTATGAGTCTAAAAAACAAGTGGTTACCTTGTTGCACAAACACAACCAGACTGTAACTTGTAAAAAGTACACAAATATTTTTTTGGGCAAATCAGTGTGATATGTTGACATGTCTTTATTGAATAAATGAAATCACATGTGATTAGTTGAGAGTTTGATGTCAGAGGAAGCAGCTTCGGGTCAAGAAGAGATAAACAAGCAGAGAATAAGCAGGTTTATATTTATCACAGGTTAAGAAAAGGATGATTCATTTCAATTATCCACAGAAGCTGGTGTTTTCCAGAGTAAGCCACAGTGAGTCTGTTTTAACCGACCTACAGTGAGTGTTTCCTCTGATGGAATCACACGTGGTTGTTTACCTGTGTCCACCACGACGTCACCCCTTGTTTTAAAATGAATCATAGAAAAGAAGGATGAACAGAATTACTTCATTTGATGTTTAATGACATTTCTTAAATGTAGAAAATCTGAATATAACCACATACGTCTGACTTCAGTTGTTGTCTGCTGCGTCAGACCTGAGATTTCTTGCTTTGGTGGTCGTTTGTTATTCAAAGACATTTATGAGTTAGTTATTAGTCGCAGAGAAGTGATGCAGCCTGATATCACGTGTGAGAAGAAAACAACCTGTTGTGATAATGTGAAAAGACGCAGGAAAACTGGTACATTCATGATCAACGTTAGACACATATACGGAAACGGACTCTGTGCTGCCCTCTAGTGGATGATTGGATAAACAACTATGCCAACCTAACGGACACATTGGGAAGTGACAGTTACTTTGTTTGAAAGGTACGTTTCTCTTTTTGTACGTTCAGGAAGCATGAACGAGCCTTTCTTCAAACCGTTTGCTGCAGCTGGTCCTGGAAATAACAGCGTGAAATCAATCTGCGCTTGTTGACAGTGAGACGTTAGATGTTATTCGAGGCTACCTATAGCAATAGGCTCCATAAAGATGCGTCGTCTTGTCAGGGAATCCAAATGAGCGCACCCCTGCCTCGGGGGTGCCGCCGCAGCGGCCGCGGGGGGTGCTGATGGGGAAGCGTACGCTGCCGTCTCTCAGCCATCCGCCGTCGCACTGATCGTAGCTTTGGAAGTGCCAGGTGGAGTAAAGATGGCCGACCAACGCCAACTCAGCCCCCTGAAGTTGACACGCATGTCCGGCCTGCTCGAAGGAGAAGGAACCTGACGCGTAGAAGACAGAGCCTGTGAGACAAGGAGAGATCGACATGTCACCCAGCTGCTTGGTATCGTCTGATGTTCAGGATGTGGCATCTGTCAACCTTTCAACTGTAGCACTTGGACTGATTTAACTTCTTCTCTGACCCATATCACATCCGTGCAACTGTTTTTGTTTTATCTTGCTAACAAACAAACAAACAAACAAACAAACAAACAAACCTCCAGCTGTTTTCTCAGTTTTCTGCCTCCAGTGGACGGAGCCAAGTATTTTCCCACTCATGACTTTGTCTTCAAATGTCTCACCAGCAGATTTATTGTCCTCAGTCAACCTACTCTCTGTCCCACTGTCGCACATCTGCTGCTAAAGGTCAGCCCGATGCTGAGCACACACACTGTGTCACCACAGGAACACCAGTTTGCAGAAATTGTGAGTTTCTGAGTTTGATCCGATTGTAGGCAACATGAATTTCGAGCTTGTGCTGAACAACAGACTGCACTTGGGGATTGTGGGTATTGTAGTGCTTCTCCTTGACAAGTTTTTCATAAGACACAGATGATATCCAGAGGTGTAAAGTAACGAATTACATTTACTCACGTTACTGTAATTGAGTAGTTTTTTCGTGTACTTTGTTATTTTTTGAGTAGTTTTTGAAATGGGTAATTTTACTTTCACTTAAGTAGATTTTAACCAAAGTATTGTACTTCGCTATATTGAAAATTACATCCGTTACTGAGTAAAAAAAAAACATAGTTCAGGGCGCAAGGCAATTCTCACTGCAGTGGTAGAGGCTGCATAATGTGGATGGCGTTCCCTAACGTGCACGTTCAACATATGAAAACTGATCGTAAAGTTCACTGTTCGTGGAAAATATGCGCGACAGGCACAACACTGCACAGGGATCCATTGCGGAGGGGCTGCGCCCTGTAAGACTGCATTTCTTTTCAAATTAACACAACAACAATCGCAACGACATAGTGCAAGCATTCGTTTTAGACAGCGTCTCTCCTCAGGAGCAGGAAAACATTACGTAACGTTTTAGCTTGACCTCAGATAATATGAACGTGTTCACCGTTCAAATTCATTTTATGTCATTAAGTTGCGTTCAGTTCAACATTCTCATAAAAATGAACGTGTTCAATGAACGTTCTTTTGAAGTCGTTCTTGCACAACACTGCCTGAAACTCAATAGCCTACTGGCCTACCTGCCTCGGCCGCTTGCGGGTGACTCTTCAGCTGTGCTGGACTGCTGTTCACTGCAAAGTGAACCCGGATGAGCTCTACTCACCTTGAAAATCAGCTGCTGCTCAAACTCAACAAGAAGTTTGTAGACTAGTGCTCGAAAGGTGGACCAAAGTTTAACCAAAACTTTAAATATACAGTGGGACAGCGGAATTTTAACTTTTTATTTTAGCTGTCATGTGGTTTATGTCTTGACATGTCCTTCCAAAAGTTCTTAAATGTTGTGTTGACATGTTAAATGTTTAATGTTTGACATGTTTAATGTCATTGCACTTCAATTTGTAAAGATCTCCTTTAATTAAAAATAACTGTTTTTGGATTGGATTTATGACCCCTTGTCCTTTTTTGCACTGTATAGGAGCGGCCCCCATCAAGTTGGAAGTAACTAAGTTACTTTTACTTTAAAGTACATTTTAAACTGTACTTAAGTAAAATTTCATCAAAGTAAAGGTACTTTTACTTGAGTACAATATTTCAGTACTTTTTACACCTCTGATGATATCATATCAGCCTTAAGGATTCCACAGGAGAACCTAACATCGTTTCACAGTCTCGTAGTTTGGACGGCTCAAATATTCTGGCCGATGATCAAAAGCTCTACTTAGAAAATAAAAGAGATTTTTACCTCTGGAACCAAATTGTTGCTTTGAAAACTGAAGATCATACAACTTTAGGGCATAAATGTAAGGAAATGTCAACTCACCGGACGTCTGAGAGGTGAAGCAGAAGGCGTCAAACCGATCGTGATGTTTGTCCTTTGGTCCGTAGCTGCGAATCCCGGAGAGCAGCTCTCCTCCGCAGACAGGTCGGGGGTTGATGATGGGGTATCGAACCGTTCCATCGTGGAGCCAACCCGCATTGCACCAGTCCAGGCCGTCCGTCCAGGCTGCAGGAGGACACATGCTGACTTATGGGAGATGCAGACAAAGTACAAAGTGATTGGTGGCTGGTGCAGTACCTCTGTAGAGCTGGTTGTATGTGGCGAGCGAGCCGTCCTGCTCAGCACACGCCTCCATGGCTTCATAGAAAGTGAATCGGTAGCGTCCGCTCTCGCTCTGATATGGGAACACCACACCTAGACATGGGACCAATCTTGTCAGTTGTGTCTTTCATCAAAGACGGGAATCCCAAACACAAACCCTCCGCCCTGATGATCTCTCGCCCTCTGAGTGGGTGTGGGAACGATAGACTATATTTAAAGATGGATACGAATGCTCGTTTGGAACCAGTTGCTGTGCTGTAGCGGTCGGGGGATCGAGTCACGGCGTCGAGGTCCCGTCGATACACATGCTGTACCAATCGCGAGGCAGTCTCAGCTGTCAAGCGTGACTTTTCAACCCAGTCTTATATCATCAACTAATTTAAAGCAAATTTCCCAGAAAAGTGAACAAACATCAGTGTGATGAGAAAGTGACAGAAACATCTTTAAGCCACCAGGGGGCGATCGAGACAGATTCTATGGTGGGAACATTTCAAACGTATTTAACACCAGTCGACAAATTCAACAGATCAACCTTCCTCCAGACGCTCCTTGAGTTCCCGGTCTCATTGCTCCAGTTACCTTCAATCGTCAGCGTTACGACCACGCTCTCGTCCTCGATGCCGTTGACAAGCTCACAGCGATACGCCCCCCCGTCGTCCAGCTCGAGACGGCTCAGCTGCAGCGAGGCGTCCATGGTGTGAGCCATTCGAAGAGAGGCCCGCGGTCCAAGATGGCCGTATGGCTTGAAGGCGAGGGCATTCGATATCATGATGATATTCTCTGGCCCCAAGTGTCCCGGCTCAAGCTTTGTCCATTTCACTCTGTAGCGGCTGGGCTTGATTCTCAGAATGCACGGCAAGGTGACATTGCCCCCCCTCCGGCCGGTGACCTCAGCGTACACGGGCGGGTCAATCAGGTACTTCAGCGTCTTGGGCGCTAGAGACAAACAGCGACCAGCAGGTGTCAGCGTTTGTGCCGTAAAGCATTTTATTATTCGGACATCATGTTTTCTAAACAAGCTCATGCAAAGATATGTTTACAAGAAATCTAGAAAAACAGAACAGTTGCATACACTCCTGGTGATGTTGTGGAATTGCAGATATATGACATAGTGGATGTAATATGTTCTGTTACATGTAAACAGCGATATGAAGGAAGGAGGACTCACCTGCTCTGCTGGGGAGGTTTCCAGCTGCAGACCAGCTGAAGCAGCTTGATGTTAACAGAAGAACCACAGCACAGTTCATCATGAAGGACGTCTCTTTCCAAACTCCTGCAATGGTAAGAAAACACAGAAAACAAAGTTCCACTTTCTTTTTGTTCTCATAACAGATATTTCTCTGTTTTTTCTTCTCCAACAGGAGCTTGGTTTTTCTATTTGAGAGCAGGACTTTTTCGATTTCACCTGTTTTTCTTACATTTGCTCTGCTTGTGCTCAAACTCTGCGCTTTCACTTTTGACCTCCAGCGCCAGCGTTATTGTTTGTTTGATTTCTCCTTTGCTCTTTTCTTCTGCACTTTGACTTTTTGTGCAACAAGTTTTTCGAAATTCCCTAACCAATAGAATGCCAGGAGTAGTGTTGAGAACTTTATTCCTCCCACCCTAGTTGTGGGCGCGTTAGCTTCACTTCCTCGAGAGTCCCGTACGGGTGGTTACTTAAACCAGGTTTCTGCACGTTATGGCAACACTGTTGTTAGCAACATCTTCCACAACGAGGACGGGATGATGTTGTCACTACGCCTGGGATTCTGTCACAGATACAAAATCCAAGAACAGAAGAAAATATCCAAGCTCAGAGGAGATGTCCACCCGGAAGCAATGTGAGGAAAAGAGCTGAGGCAGGAGCACAGGAAATTTGAGTGGAAGCAATAAAATATCTGAGTGCAAGTGCACAGTTTGAACACAAGCAGAGACAGTCTAAGCACAAGCCGGAGCTACTTTTGAGTGTAAGCTTTACAAAACCTCAACGCGAAATCCGTTGATCGTGCTCTGAAACTGAAAGGCCACAGTCTGGATAAAGATAAAAAACAACGGCTCAAACCTGAGGAAGTGAGAAGATGCGGTTGACCACTCGTCCTCCTGCGTTGTCCCACATGACCACA
>NC_083646.1:4581990-4604490 GCF_963576545.1 Limanda limanda | reverse complement strand
CCGAGGATCAGGATTTCACACAAACTGCTGAACAGGTTTCAAAGAAAGTCGGTGGGACGTCGGCCAAGAAAGAACTCATTATACTTTGGCACAGATCCGAACGAATACAGTTATGCAGGTTATGATTTCATGATCTTCATTCTTGGGCCTTGGCCGAGGTCTGTCCTCTGAGTGACACCTTCCTTCTGTTTCACTTACATAAAACAAGCAAAGGTTGAAGCGTTGATCGACTGAACGTCTCTGGTTTCCTCGAGCAGCCGCCGGGCGACGCCCACTCCAGAGCCGGCCGGGCGTGTCGGCAGCACCGGTGCAGTATCAGTTTGTGTGATGCATCTGTGCGTGACTGTGTTGACTGGAGAAGTGACAGGTGATGGGGTCATGAAGTCAGCCTCACAGGTACAAGCAAGAAGGAATGTGCACCACCCCCCCCGTTAAGACATTTCTAACATTCTGTCAGAGGCCGTGTCTGAGCTCAGTGACAGATTTGCCCTGGTTGTCGTTTTGAAAAGTGAATGTTCCTGACAGTTAGAGAGGCCCCCCTTCCTCCTCCTCCTCTGACCGAGCGTTAACCACCTGCAGGTAGATGCGGGCACGTTTGCATAACGTACCTGGATCTGACCTTTGACCCTCAGTTATGCAGCAAACCATGAATGTCTTTATAGAAAAGGACAAGAAACTGAAAAGTGTTTTTCATTCCTCGTTACCTCCTTTTCTCTCCCCTCTGAGTCTCGACTGGCAGCTTCTCGCACTGTGAATGCTGGGCAGGTCACATTAAACATGCTTCTACTCTCTGCCCACACAGGGGCACCAGAAACAAACACTAACTCTTTACTATCAGCTTTAGAGTAGACATGCTGAACAGGTTGGTAAACACTCCACTAAACAGTGTGATGAAGCTGAAACATCCAGGATATGGATTCTGACATCTTAGGAGTCAGAGTCTGTGCAGGATGATCCGGGGCTGAAGCCGTTAATTGGGACGTACCGCCGATACAAGCACTCGACCAATCAGGAGTCAATCCCAGCTGTCAATCATGACGTCTCAGCTCATTTTCATATCATCAAATAACTGATTCAAACCAAACTGATCAGAAACACGAACAAACCTCAGTGAGATGACAACGAGCTGAAGTGACAGAAACGTCTTTGACAAACATTTATTTCATCTACTTTGATTTTGTAGTCTTGTCCTTGGTCCGTCTGCTAACATGGAGGAGGAGGGTTTATGACCTGTTCTGCAGTCAGCCACCAGGGGGCGATCCAAACTCTTTGGCTTCACGTCCATCTTTACGTACAGTATTTCATGTAGTTTAGTTTCGGGCTCTGAAGGATGTTCTGATGAACGTGTGTCTGATACTCATCTGTTTACGCTCCTGGGCTGAAGCGATCGTATCGTTCGTCCTCGTGCTGCTGCTGGTTGGATTCCTGATGTGTCACCTGACAGGGACACTTCATCAGACATGTGACCGTCTCCATCACTGGTACATTGGTATCGGTGATATCTAATTTCATTGAACTGGTTATCAGCTGATCAATGGGAGGTGTTGACTTGTCATGCAGGCTCTTCACTGATTGGCTGCTTTGGTTTCACTCAAACGTTTGTTGATGTAAAGTCTCTATTCGAGGCTGAGACTCTTCAACCAATCAGATCCCAGGGCAGTTGGTTTCTTGACACGTGGACGTGTGATCATCACTCAGGTAGATATTGATCTGAGAACAGGAGGAAGATAAGGTACCTGTCCTCTGTGTTCAGCCTGGAGCTGCTCTGGTGTGTGTGTGTGTGTGTGTGTGTGTGAGTGTGTGTGTGAGTGCAGAGACTGTAGAACCTTTTAAACAAGGACACTTTGTCCATTGACACACACATACACCAAACTCTCTCCAAAGAAAAGATGTTTATTGAGTTTTTGCAACATGCACTGTGTCTCTCAGACACACACACACACACACACACACACACACACACACACACACACACTCTGCAGTAGGAACAATGCCAGTAGTTTCAAGATGGACGACCAACTCATAACCAAACATCTGGAGGTCATGATTCAGCCGGAGTCACAGCCGTCCATCGTTCATATGGCAACAGCACAACGACACCAAAATACATAAATAGTCAAATTAATATATTAATTGATTAATATGTTTGGGGAAAAACTTTGACTTTGAATTACGACCAAATGTACAAAACGTAACTCCACCGACACATCGCAGCCCTGGCTCTGGTTGAACAGCTCCAGGTTCCAGGAAGTAAACTGTTGTTCACCGGGTCGAGGTGTGAACCACCTCTGGTTCAGCTTAACAAGAACACAGAATGAACACAGACGAGGAGGAGGAGAACAGGGCTGGGGGAGTATTTGGGTGTGGGGGGGGGGAGTAGGGAGTCGATCAGGAGGTGACGGTTGGACTGAGTCATGGCTGCAGCCGGTCGAGGAGTCACGACTCTCTGGACTCAGCAGTGGAGATCCCCTCAGGGAGGCCGGGCACATCTTCATGGATGTAAGCAGCTGCTTCCACGACGTCTCCCAGCAGCTTCCCTGTGTTCGACATGTGACACAGAAACAGGCCCAGCCTCCTCCTGCGGCTGCTCTTCAGAGGAGGCAACACCTGCGAAGGGAGAACAGGAGATTTCTCTCCTGATCTCCTCCTGCAGGGGAGCGAGAGTGGAGTCAGTCTGGATGCTGATTGGCTGCGTCTCCTCCTCAGTGCTCTGGGTGGATGAATCCTCAACTCCCTCCTGTGGCGGCTCTTCAGAGGAGGAAGAACCTGCGAACGGCTCGGTTTGACCAGCTCCACGCTTCTTCATCCTCCTGAGCTTGATCTTGGACACGACTGGTTCACTTCCGTTATAACCCTCAAAGATTTCTCTCCTGTTCTCCTCCTGCAGGAGAGCGCTCACAAATTCAAACTGCATGTTTCTCTCCATTTGTTTTGTCGAGGAGAAATGAAAAAGCCAGTTGTGTCCAGAAGGCAAAGTAAACCAAGCGAGTCAGTTATAACCAGGTGACCTTTGTGACCCCAGTGAACAAAGGGAGGATTGAGCATTGATACACTCAATGATACCTCTCTGCATCAAAGGACCAAAGGATTCATTCTAGAATTCTGATGTGTAAATTTGTGACTTTCTTCGAATCAAACCAGCCGTATCCATGGCAACAATAGACCAAAATAAGTTAAATTTGAAATAGTGTACAATATAATAAAAGATTGTGGGTTTGATTTGATTGATTAAAGCTGCTCAGCTGCCAGTGTCTCATCAAGTTCCCAAAACAATAATAAATGAAAACACAGACTTTTTAAAGATCGTGGAATCTTTGGACATTTTATTCCAAGTCGAGGTATTTTATCAGATTCCTGTGCAGCTGAGGCCCTAAAGGTTATTTATTAAACTGTCACATATGCACCGATAACCTCTGAGACCCATAAACACACTGTGATGTGTCAAATCTGTGCAGTTTCCTTTTTCTTAACTTCTTCAGTCTAGACATTGCCAACAGATCCTTTAGCACGAAAAGCAAAGACAGCATCAGATGTTTTTTACTTGGGATGGATGACAGTGGAAATATATATATATACTGTAGATATATATATATGGAATCTCTCTGCACCTCACGATTCCATCCTGATGAATTGACCTGCATCAAAAAGTCACCAGCGTGCAGCTTGCATTAAAAACAAAGGTGTTTTCCTTCTTTTTCCTCAAGCAGCTTGGTTTCCTCTAGATTCCTACAGAACTCATCAACTCCAGCGAGGTTTTTTATAATTTTCAAGTTGTATTTAAAGTTGCTCTTTTATCTGTGTTTTTTTATTGCATTGCTGAGTGTGATCTGACTTTTCTATAATTAGCTAACTGGTTTTGAAAGGCACTGTAGAAACGAAGTCTGTATAATCATTGATTTTGACTGTGTGGAGTTTGGTGCAGCTTGAATCTACAGGAGCTGTGGAGTGAGTTCATTATGAAACCAGACCTCAGGGTGAGAAACACACTGGAGATAAAACTGAAGACTTTGGTCCTACAGTAAAATGTGAGAACTGAAATCACTCCATTAGCAGATCATTCTTCACTTTCTGTACTTTGACCTGATGAAGGGTCAATGCTGACATTTGGGAAAAGACTTCAGATCCTGTGGTTCAGTACAATCCATTTTTGAAAGTGTATAGAAAATGATTTACATCTGTTGTTCACAGATTCAGGACAGTTCAACTGGTACCAGACACACAGACGCCCAATATGCAAATTCATATTTACATGATACAAACAACATTTCAAGGGCTCGGAGGTAATCATGATGTGGGTTTAATTCAAAACACGGAAACCTGTGGTTATCCCACCAAAATCTGAAGATATCCACTGAAACAGAAAGCCATCGATGGTATTACACCAGTTTTCAACTCTCTATTGAGTTCAGGTGTAATTGTTCCTTGCAACTATTCATTAGTGAACACTCCAATTTTTTTGGTCAAGAATATCTGATCTGTTCAGTCTGTTTCTGTTTGCATTCACTTCCAGTTTTATTTTTAGCTGTCTGGTTTCTTGTGTACACACCTGTAACTTGTTTGTAATATAGCTGTCCCTATTTCTACCCCGTGTTTCCCCTCAGCGCCGCAGGATCATCATCATCCTGTTCGTGTGCACGTGAGCTCAAGTCTGAAGTTCTGTGTATTTGCCAGCCTGGTTTTGGACTCTGCCTGGATATCGGAATTTGGATTTTGTGTTTTCCCTCAATGGACTAGGTTGCTTACACTGACTGCTTACCTGTGTATGACCTTTGGATTGAAGTAACGTTTTATTTTGAACTGCATTTTTGTCTCCTGCGCTTCCTTCTGCACCTGAGTTCCTGCTTTGTATTGAATCCTCACAGCTACACCTTCACATGTCAGTGCTATTTACAGCCAGGCACTAAACGGCAGCTTAAACTCCTTAGAGATAACACCAGGAAGTGCACTTTTACAAAATGTTGATGATTTAATGATTTGAGCGCCGACTAAAGAACAATGTGAAAAGGATTCTGTGGCTCTCTTAAAACAACCAGCTGCAGAAGGTCATAAGGCAAGTGATCACAGCAGAGGGCAAATCCCCCCCCCCCCCAAGAGAGTCACAGTAATTTAAATATTCCTAAACCTGTTACAAGCATATAGTGAAGTCACATGGACCGAAGACACAGAGAAAGCTTTCACTGACTTGAAACTGACCTCACAATCGACCCAGACTTTAGGACGACTGAACCCTGAGCGACCTTTCACCTTTCGAGAAGGGGGGGGGGGGCAAACAGAGACCTGTGGCATTTGTCTCAGCAAACCTTGGTCCTGTGGCTGCCAGCCTCCTGCTTGTCTCCGAGCTGCAGCAGCTGCAGAGGAGGCTGAGAAGGCGTCCAGGGGTTTAGTGGGACACCCCCCCGCGGCCCCCCCCCCCCCCCCACTCGCCCTGCTGGTCCCACATGCTGTGTCTGTGATTGAGTTGGAACAGAAGACGTCTCATATCTGTCTGCTGCATGCTTGGTTATCATGCTGATCTGTTGGAAATGTCTCACTTCACTGTGAAAGGATGTAATGTTCTGAACCCAGCTCCTCTTCTTCCAGCAGAAGGAGACGGTGAACAACACACTTGTGTAGTAACGAGAACTGAAGTTTGTTCCTCCAGACCAGACGTACAGGAAACACCACTGCAGGATCCAGACCCTGAGCTGGTTGTGGATCAGCGTCTCGCAATTCAGACACAGGAGCAACTCCAGAGTGTTTCTCTGTGGAAACAGCTCATGATGCATTGATTACACGACCACTCCCTGCTTCTGTCTGCACAGGCAGCAGAGCTCACTGCTCTCAGTGAAGCAAGTTGGCTGAAAGGAAAAACGTTGAATATCTATTTTTGTACAGGATTTTGGCAGGATTTGGGTACAGAGACAAAAACAATTGCACATCTTGCTCTAGTGTCTCAGATGCTTGATGCTTCCCTCGTCCCCAAACAGAAGTCAGTATGTGAATGTGATGCTCACACTTCTGCAGCTGCTCGCAGGCCACTCACTGTCTCATACATTCTCTTAAAGGTCGACTCAACCCCCCCCCCCCCCCACGGCTCACTTACAGGAACTCTGTGTTTTACTGTAGTTGTGCATTCTCTTATGGTGTCATAAATGACTAACCTGGGAGGGGGAATGTAGAGGAGAAATAACTGAGTGTGGTCGAAAAAAAATTTGTAGTTGAAAAGTTGAAAAGTTAGATCTGTCTAAAGAGTTTTATGACCTGAAGTGTTTGTGACCTGAAACCTTTATAACCTTTTTATCACTTATTTACTCTGAATGTGTGTCTGCTCTATCTCCAAAGGAAACGCATGTGAATCAGATTTCTGTGTTTTGTCTCAAACTGCGCCTGAATAACCAGTCGGAGCTGGTTCAGAAACCCCAGATTAAAATTAACACACACAAATTAGGTGTTGCAGCCTCTTGTATTTTCAGCAGTGTGATAGTTGGGTGGATGTTGTTGCTCTGCAGACATAGCGGCCGTGAAGTGACCGTGCAGGACGCACACTGAAGTAGAATAGCTCCACTGTGCAGAGGCAGGCTGAGTGTGAAGTGCCTGTGTGACTTCCTCACGTATGTTATCTCAGTGTGACATAACAGGCAGGTTCGGTCTTGTGTTTATCTCGTCTCATCTGGTGCCAGGCCTCCGGTGGCCTCCATGGAGCTACTATAGGTACCCCCCCCCCCTGTTCTGCCTCTGATTGGGAGATTGTGCTATCAGGAGACGTCCAGCTGCACTGATGGAGCGACAAGATGCCTCAGCTTCCAGAGTAAAGGAAGAGAATGTGTGGCACGCACATGTGCAGCTCACCGTGACGAGTCAGGCGACCCGAGCGACATAGTTTCTACGCTCCGGCCGCGTCACACTTCTACGTTTTCACCTGAACTCTGCTACAGATACGCTCGGAGTCCACACGACTCTGGAGCTTCTCTGCTCTGTGTGTGAACCTGGTTTGTTAGTTCAGGTGAAACGTGTGTAACTGAGACCGTTGAGATGAAGTGATGAGGGAAACCTACGAGCAGAGACATGTCTGCTCTCACAGTTGATCCACATGGCCTGAGGATGGAGCGTTAGGTTCCTTAAAGGGACACAAGCTCATTTCTTCCACACGACTTCACCTGGATCCTCCGTAATGTTCTTCAGACACATTCCTCTCAGTGAACGCAGGATTTTTAATGTAGCTTAAGATGCTTAAAAAAAGACAGTTGACTCATTTCCCATTGCCGATAGAGGAGTTAACTGTTCTGTTACTCTCCTCCCGTGAGCAATGTTCGACGTCACAAATGTGCCAGAGAGTCTTCTTCACCTCGCTGCGTTTTGCCCGATACATTGCACGTTGTTCCCAAGATGTAATAAAGAATCAGTTCAAGGTTATTTGAGCTGATACCAACCTGCGTCTGCAGCGAGTCATGTGAGTGGATGATGATGGAATCAAGTCCCACTGCAGACAAACTCCAAACGTCAGTGGGTGTCTGTGGGTGTCTGTGGGTGTCAGTGGGTGGTGGTGGGTGTCTGTGGGTGTCAGTGGGTGTCTGTGGATGTCAGTGGGTGTCTGTGGGTGTCTGTGTGTGTCAGTTGGTGTCAGTGGGTGTCTGTGGGTGTCTGTGGGTGTCGGTGGGGGTCTGTGGGTGTCGGTAGGTGTCTGAGGGTGTCTGTGGGTGTCTGTGGGTGTCAGTGGGTTTCTGTGGGTGTCTCTGGGTTACTGAGGGTGTCTCTGGGTTACTGAGGGTGTCAGTGGGTGTCAGTGGGTGTCTGTGGGTGTCTGTGGGGGTCTGTGGGTGTCTGTGGGTGTCTGTAGGTGTCGCGGGTGTCTGTGGGTGTCTGTGGGTGTCAGTGGGTGTCAGTTGGTTTCTCTGGGTTACTGAGGGTGTCTATGGGTGTCTTTGGGTGTCTGAGGGTGTCTGAGGGTGTCTGTTGGTGTCGGTGGGTGTCGGTGGATGTCTGTGGTTGTCTGTGGGTGTCGGTGGGGGTCTGTGGGTGTCAGTGGGTGTCTGTGGGTGTCGCGGGTGTGTGTGGGTGTCAGTGGGTGTTTGTGGGTGTCGGCAGGTATCTTTGGGTGTCGGTGGATGTCTGTGGGTGTCTGTGGGTGTCGGTGGGGGTCTGTGGGTGTCGGTAGGTGTCTGAGGGTGTCTGTGGGTGTCTGTGGGTGTCTGTGGGTGTCTGTGGGTGTCAGTGGGTGTCTGTGGGTGTCTCTGGGTTACTGAGGGTGTCTGTGGGTGTCTGAGGGTGTCAGTGGGTGTCAGTGGGGGTCTGTGGGGGTCTGTGGGTGTCTGTGGGTGTCAGTGGGTGTCAGTTGGTTTCTCTGGGTTACTGAGGGTGTCTATGGGTGTCTGAGGGTGTCTGAAGGTGTCTGTTGGTGTCGGTGGGTGTCTGTGGGTGTCAGTGGGTGTCTGTGGGTGTTGCGGGTGTGTGTGGGTGTCTGTGGGTGTTTGTGGGTGTCTGTGGGTGTCTGTGGGTGTCAGTGGGTGTCGTAGGTGTGTGTGGGTGTCAGTGGGTGTCTGTGGGTGTCTGTGGGTGTCTGTAGGTGTCGCGGGTGTGTGTGGGTGTCAGTGGGTGTCAGTGGGTGTCAGTGGGTGTCAGTGGGTGTCTGTGGGTGTCGGTGGGTGTCTGTAGGTGTCGCGGGTGTGTGTGGGTGTCTGTTGGTGTGTGTGGGTGTCTGTGGGTGTGTGGGTGTCTGTGGGTGTTTGTGGGTGTCGGCGGGTGTCTGTGGGTGTTTGTGGGTGTCGGCAGGTATCTTTGGGTGTCTGTGGGTGTCTGTTGGTGTTTGTGGGTGTCAGTGGGTGTATGTGGGTGTCTGTGGGTGTCGGTGGGTGTCTGTAGGTGTCGCGGGTGTGTGTGGGTGTTTGTGGGTGTCTGTGGGTGTCTGTGGGTGTCGGTGGGTGTGTGTGGGTGTCTGTAGGTGTCGCGGGTGTGTGTGGGTGTCAGTGGGTGTCTGTAGGTGTCGCGGGTGTGTGTGGGTGTGTGTGGGTGTTTGTGGGTGTCTGTGGGTGTCGGTGGGTGTCTGTAGGTGTCGCGGGTGTGTGTGGGTGTCAGTGGGTGTATGTGGGTTTCTGTGGGTGTCGGTGGGTGTCTGTAGGTGTCGCGGGTGTGTGTGGGTGTTTGTGGGTGTCAGTGGGTGTCTGTGGGTGTCGGCAGGTGTCTGAGGGTGTCGGTGGGTGTCGGTGGATGTCTGTGGGTGTCTGTGGGTGTCTGCGGGTGTCTGAGGGTGTCGGTGGGTGTCGGTGGATGTCTGTGGGTGTCTGTGGGTGTCTGTGGGTGTCTGTGGGTGTCGGTGGGTGTCTGTAGGTGTCGCGGGTGTGTGTGGGTGTCAGTGGGTGTCAGTGGGTGTCTGTGGGTGTCTGTGGGTGTCGGTGGGTGTCTGTAGGTGTCGCGGGTGTGTGTGGGTGTCAGTGGGTGTCTGTGGGTGTGTGTGGGTGTCAGTGGGTGTCTGTGGGTGTCGGTGGATGTCTGTGGGTGTCTGTGGGTGTCTGTGGGTGTCTGTGGGTGTCGGTGGGTGTCTGTAGGTGTCGCGGGTGTGTGTGGGTGTCAGTGGGTGTCTGTGGGTGTTTGTGGGTGTGTGTGGGTGTCTGTAGGTGTCGCGGGTGTGTGTGGGTGTCAGTGGGTGTCAGTGGGTGTCTGTGGGTGTCTGTGGGTGTCTGTGGGTGTCTGTGGGTGTCGGTGGGTGTCGGTAGGTGTCGCGGGTGTGTGTGGGTGTCAGTGGGTGTCTGTGGGTGTCTGCGGGTGTCGGTGGGTGTCGGTGGATGTCTGTGGGTGTCTGTGGGTGTCTGTGGGTGTCGGTGGGTGTCGGTGGGTGTCTGTAGGTGTCGCGGGTGTGTGTGGGTGTCTGTGGGTGTCGGTGGGTGTCTGTGGGTGTCGGTGGGTGTCTGTGGGTGTCGGTGGGTGTCTGTAGGTGTCGATGGGTGTCTGTGGGTGTCTGTGGGTGTCGGCGGATGTCTGTGGGTGTTTGTGGGTGTCTGTTGGTGTGTGTGGGTGTCTGTGGGTGTCTGTTGGTGTGTGTGGGTGTCTGTGGGTGTTTGTGGGTGTCGGCGGATGTCTGTGGGTGTTTGTGGGTGTCTGTTGGTGTGTGTGGGTGTCTGTGGGTGTCTGTTGGTGTGTGTGGGTGTCTGTGGGTGTTTGTGGGTGTCTGTGGGTGAGTGTGGGTGTCTGTGGGTGTCTGTTGGTGTGTGTGGGTGTCTGTGGGTGTCTGTGGGTGTGTGTGGGTGTCTGTGGGTGTGTGTGGGTGTATGTGGGTGTCTGTGGGTGTGTGTGGGTGTCTGTGGGTGTGTGTGGGTGTCTGTGGGTGTCTGTGGGTGTGTGTGGGTGTCTGTGGGTGTTTGTGGGTGTCTGTGGGTGTCTGTGTGTGTGTGTGTGGGTGTCTGTGGGTGTGTGTTGGTGTCTGTGGGTGTGTGTGGGTGTCTGTGGGTGAGTGTGGGTGTCTGTGGGTGTCTGTTGGTGTGTGTGGGTGTCTGTGGGTGTGTGTGGGTGTCTGTGGGTGTGTGTGGGTGTATGTGGGTGTCTGTGGGTGTGTGTGGGTGTCTGTGGGTGTCTGTGGGTGTCTGTGGGTGTTTGTGGGTGTCTGTGGGTGTGTGTGGGTGTCTGTGGGTGTTTGTGGGTGTCTGTGGGTGTCTGTGTGTGTGTGTGTGGGTGTCTGTGGGTGTGTGTGGGTGTCGGTGGGCGAACAGGATGCTGCTCAGACCTTTTCTCTCCTGGTGTCTGTTTGACGCCTGTGGTCTCAACTGGTGAAAGCTCAAATGCCACAGAATCAAAACAACATTCCTGCCAGTTGGTTCAGCTCTGAGAAGAAAAGGATGGAGGACGTTGATGCAGGTGTGTCTGAACTCCCTTATCACGAGGAGGAGGAAGAGGAGGAGGAGGAGGAGGAAGAGGAGGAGGAGGGGGAGGAGGAGGAGGAGGAGGAGGAGGAGGAGGAGGAGGAGGAGGAAGTGTCCGTTAGCCGGACCCCGGACCTGCCGCCTCTACGGAACCCATCCAGCCTCTCATGTCTCAGTGTCAGTTAGTCACTGTTGATATTGTTGCCATAAAATAAACCAGTTTGTTTAACAGTGGGTGTGTTTCAGGATGTAGAGCGGGTCGTCCACCAGACAGAGAGTCGGTGGTGCGATCCCCGGCTCTTTCCGTCCACATGCTGAAATAACTTTGGGCAAGATGCTGAACCATGAAGTGCAAAAGCAAATAGAAGCAAAACCTGGTAAAAAAAATGGATCTGAAGAAATAAATAATAAATGAATAATCAGTGCTGCACATAGAGGATCTGTGTGAATGTCAAACACTGAACAGATCATCAAGAGCTTTATAATCAAAGATCATTTACCACATGAGACACAAACACACACAACAGAAAATAAATTCAAACAATTCAAACAAGTTGAGCTCCAGTGCTGAAGAATTTAAAAAGCCCAGCAGCAGGGGGGAGGAGCTCTGTGGAGGAGGTAGGTCTGGTGGGTGTGGCCCAGAGGAACAAAAACACACGTGTAAGACAGTTCAGTGTCTGACTGTGAGCCTCCTCTTCTACCCCCCCTCCACACACACACAGACACACACCAGCCTCCTGTCTCTGCACTCAGGACGTCCCAGAGCGGGTCCGACTCTCTGTGCTGGATCTTTAATCCCTTTTCATCCTCAGCCTCCTGAAGACAACATGACGGACGCAGCCACCAACATGCGGCTGAAGCTGCCGATCACCTGCTTCATCCTGCAGATCATCCTCATCATCCTCTTTGGGACGATGGTGCAGTACAACACAGACACGGACGCAGCCGCATGGCACAACCAGACGCTTCCTGACTACGAGAACGACTTCTACTACCGCTACGCAAGTGAGTGTGGGTGTGTGCTGACTCGGGGTCAGAGGTCACAGCCTCGACTCAGGGGCTGAAATGCTTTTGACTGAAGTTTGTGTCTGAATCTGAGTGAAACTACATCTTGCAAAGTTGCATTGAAAGAGACTTTAATACAAAGAAAATGTTGAATATCCTATAAATCATTATGAAGGGAGGAAGCAGAGCACGGCAGAGTTTATTAAATCAGGGGGAGAAACAAACTCTTTTAATGTCCTGTCGTTTCCAGGTTTGAGTCATACGCTCAATCCTCCCTTTCCTTCTCAGCCTTGCAGAATCATCCCATTTCAGTGTAACTCTGCAGTTTAGTGGTGAATTAATGATCCTGATCACAACTCCCTGACACTGAATCTCCTGCACACACTCCCTCACTGGTTGCTACTGTAACTACAGCACGTTTCTCTGTTAACTTTGCAGAAACATTTGTGTCTTTGTCAAAGTGTTTCCAGCGACAGCTCCACTGAGAGATGCTGCATCAGGGGAAAAGCTGTTTGATGAGCTGCAGCTTCTCTCTAATTGGACGGGTTCTATTCTTTGTGAGCGGACGTTTGTTACGGACGTCTTCCGGTTCGCTGCCGTCCAACAGAAGCTCGTCCACTTGATTGTCTAAATAAAAAAATCCTTCACTGGCTGGAGGAGGAAACACAGGCCACTAATTACAGCCTGTCAAACGCTCATTACTGCTTCTCGAGCACATTTTATCTCCACTGACACATAACCTGAGGCTGTTGTTCAGAAGGAAATAATCATAACTAATCTTTCAATTAATATATAATAGAGGTGTGTTTACTTTGTATGTTATTGACCTTATATCATATCGACCTACTACTTCCACAAACGTGTGAAAAGTAAATCATTAAAACTTATATATAAACCACACACGTGAACAGTAAAAGAGAAAATTCAGTTTAATTCGATGAAAAACTTTGACTCTAAAATCTTCAGTGCAGATAAACCAGATATGATGAACACAAGGTTTTCCTAACTTCACTCTGCACCACAGGTTTGTTCGTCCTAAACCGACAGAAGTGAAAAACATCCATATTTACATAACTACATTTAACTGCATATTTACAGTGAAAAGCGGCTGGAACGAATCACATCTGTCCGTCGCTCTTTTCCATTTGCCGGCGTGAATAGATGAAATTGCACGACTTTACTTTTTGCTCTGTAATTCACTAACCTCCTCACAGCTCCACCTTAAAGAACGACTACCTTCATTAACATGACTGACGGCTGGTATGAGTCAAAGCGTTCAATCGGCCTCTGGGTTGTTTGGGATTCTGAACGGGATTTGACCTGTGACCTCACAACTGGAATGTCTCAGTAGAGCTCATACCTTCTCCAGGGCTTAAACTCAATCAAGCTGCGTCCAATTAAAACAAGACATCAGTCCTCTGAGCAAACCGGAGCGTGTGAATGAATGAATTTGTTGTGTGAAGTGTTCGGGATGAGAGCTAGCACCTCCTGGTCCGAGGCCAAGGTTCTCTGCAGTAAGAGGTCCGTCCCTCCGGGTTGGTTAGTTAGTATCTGGATCTGGGATCAGGAGTGAGGTGGAGATGAGGCACACGATGAGCAGGCGCGGCCTCAGCAGAGCTGCGGGCGCCGTGCCGCATCGCTGAAGACGGAGCCGAGCTGCAAAGCAAAGTTTCCAGTCGAGCCACATTCCTCCGTTATGGTCAGGAGCTCCGGGTCGTGATCGAAAGAACGAGATCAAGAAAACAAGCGGCTGAATTCAGTTTTCTCCGCTGGGTGTTCGGGCTCGTGGGCGCCTTCCTTCTCGTGGTCATGGGTCGAGACCCCGGGCTGGACCCAGAGCTCATCTGGCCTGGGGACGCCCCGGATCCCCTCAGTAGGAGCTAGAACGATGGGGCCTGGGAGAGGGATGTCTGGATACAGCACTCGGACAGATACCTCTACGTCCAAAGTCTGGATACGTGAAGGACAATGGACGGTTGGGAAAAAGTCACAAGTCACAATCTGTTCTTTCTTGGCCGATGTCCCATCTTCCCATTGAGCCTGGGTTCTGTAGGTTTAGAATAATCCTGCTGAGAAACGAACAGAAGGAAAACCTGTCTCCTCGGGGCAGCAGCTCTCATCCCAGACGTTCAGGTGCATGTTGTTGTTTCACCTCATTAACTTTCAGGCCTCAAGTTTCAGAACAACTTTAAAACCTCAGGAAAAAAAAGCAGAGCAAGGTCCATTAGAGTTAATGGCTTCAGATAATCTTTAACCCGACACCTCCTCTGTCATGGGACGCAAACACAAGGTCACCGTCATGTTGCATTGCTGTGTATACACAACCTACATGCTCCGTCTGTACTGCATGCCCGGATGGGTCTGTACTGCAAACAGACAGGCTGACACTGTGCGGGGGGGGCTATAGGACAGGGACAGACATCATGTGCATCTTAATCTAAACCCACGGTTTGCTGCAGGTCATGAAGTCAACGCATTGCCTGTAGACATGCTGGTGTGAGATAAGTGTGGTAGCACAACTGAGATAAGTGTGGTAACACAACTGATCTGCCGAAGGTGAACAAAGCAATCTGGTGATGAAAGAGGTTTATGACCTGTGGCTGTGAGTCAGCTTCTTATCCTCAGAACAACTCTTTTTTTAAAGTCCATGTAGTTAAAGATGTGATTAGTGGGTTTTATAACATTCAGTTCCCTTTTTTGTTTAAAACGTGTTTAAATTCCTTAAATTTAAATGAGACGGCTGCTTTTGATTGATTAAAACCTTTATTTGTATAATTGTAGACGATGGTAAAAAAACAAGTGTAACCTAGAGCAATATGATAATTTTGAATTTTACCATCACAGATATAATATATTTATAAAATATTGGTAAACCAGTTGTTACATTTAATCTCAGTTTTCCACGAACCGCAAAAATTGAAGAAAACCCAACAAAAAAAGCGATTAATACAGATTTCAGTTCAGATTTCATAGTTTTATTCTCTTGTGACTGTTTAAAAGAACTTCTTTTTCAAACACCCCCATAAAACCTGAGGCAAAGTCCAATGAGACGACTTGCTTTGTGCGTCTGTGTCCTCCTGTACGTCCCTGCTGGTATCTGGGCCACACGGCCGGGGGGGGCGGCGCTGGCAGCTCCTCCTGTTGGGACCCAGTTCACAGTCTCCATGGCAACAGCAGCCGCGGCACAGGGCGATAGTGTGTGAGGCGGTTTGACACAAACAACGTGAGTTTGAAAACTAAAACAAAACAAACAGCTGAGTTGTGTGATCGGTTGTGAGAATCCGCCTCAGTGAGGATGAAGTTTTGCATTTCCTCACGATGTCGAGTTCCGTGTTCACAGAGCTTATGTAACTGTGCTGATTCCCAGAGGGAAGCTGCTGGTCGATGACAAAGACCTTAAGTTCCCCAGGCGCTGGCAGTGGTCGGAGGGTTTTGTTGCTCGAGGCTTTTGAGGAGCAGACAAGAGGATGATCTGAGATGACCCCCCCCCACCAGTTAGTTTTAGATTTAAAACACTTATACCACAAGTACACCTGCCATCCACCTACAATTGAGTAAACGCTGCTGAGATATTCTGGTCTGCAGGAGTATCGGACGTCTATAAAGTGCTTTGTCTCTGAAGAGCAATGAATCCTGAGATAAGTCGGCCCCAACAAAGATCCACACATCGGAACGTAGGGTTTCCAGGGATGGACGTGTGCATTTGAAGAGGCCTTCGGAATAGGACCGGGCTCTGGTGGATGTAGGAGATCTACTGAGTGATATTATAGTTAGTCTGTAAATCCATTTGTTCTTTCATGTTTGCTCACGTTTGCTTCTTTCATGTTTTCCACTGTGCAGGTTTCCAGGATGTGCACGTGATGATCTTCATCGGCTTCGGCTTCCTCATGACCTTCTTGCAGAAATATGGCTTCAGCAGCGTGGGCTTCAACTTCCTGATTGCGGCCTTCGCCCTGCAGTGGGCGACGCTCATGCAGGGCTTCTTGCACGGCATGCACCACGGCAAGATCCACATTGGAGTGGAGAGGTACCTGCGAACTGTGCACGTGAAGAAGAAAGTCTTCTTGAATGTTGCAAGCTAATTGTCTGCAGCATCACCTCGGGGTCAAACAGCTCATTCCAAACAGACGCTGAACTGGTTTCCTACTGAAAAATTGAAACGACAATGTAAAGCAGTGTTTGTTCAGCTGCCTTCGCCCTGAGGCCTGATGGGGAGGCCACACCCATTTAATTACTCTCTCTCTCCTTTCACTCACTTTTAAACTTGTCAAGGAGCAACATGATTTAACTGATCGAGATAAGATCCAGGAGCACGGCTTCAGGAGAGAGTCTGAACCTTTCTGGCTCTTCTTCGAAAACCAGATCCTAGAAAAGAGGATCCTTTGTGCTCTTACGTAAGATCACATGACAAAAAATCAAGTTATGACATGACTCAGCTACTTTCTAGAGGGAAAGAGTCAAAGAACTATCGTTTGGTTTAGTTAACAGTAAAACATATTAAAGTTCAGCTTCACTTTAATTGATACAAACTAAAAAAGATGTACCTTTTAAAACAGCAATATACAAAAAATACAAAAATATAAAACCTGGATAATCCAAGAGGAAGAGCCACTAACATCATAGAATCATAGAACCCGAATAATGATGGCGTTAAATTGAAAACAACCTCGGAACATGTTCTGTTTTCTGAATGATCTTTAGAATCCTCTTGTTGTTGCTGCTTCTGTTTCTGTGCTGATGTCGTCTAATTCAACTCGTCTCTCTCAGCATGATCAACGCTGATTTCTGCACCGGCGCCGTGCTCATCTCATTCGGAGCCGTGTTGGGTAAAACCAGCCCGGTGCAGCTGCTGATCATGGCCATGTTCGAGGTCACGCTGTTCGCCGTCAACGAGTACGTCGTGCTGACGGTTCTCGGGGTGAGTCACAGAACACGAGTGGATCTTCTTCTTCTCACTGTTTGACCTGAGCATCCTCTGTACGAGAACTTCCATCTTCAACCATAGCAACGTGAAACCAAGTGAAGCCTATTTGTTTCAGGCCAAAGACGCCGGAGGCTCCATGACCATCCACACGTTCGGGGCGTACTTCGGCCTGATGGTGACCCGGGTCCTGTACCGGCCCAACCTGGACAAGAGCAAACACAGGAACAGCTCAGTCTACCACTCCGACCTGTTCGCCATGATCGGTAAGCAACACGCTAACAGCAGCCTGCCATCTAGTGGTGGTGACACGCACTGTCACCATGAGCTCTGTTCTGATCTCCAGTGTGTCCAGCACTGAAACTGCGTAAACTAAAGATAAAGGAAAAAATAAACAACTCAATAAATCAATTATGTCGGATTGAATCATTTTAAAATGTTTTATTTATTCTTTAAAGTCGTATTATTAATTGTATATTTCAGTTTTTTCTTTGTGTGCATTTCCGCTTCACTATGCAAACGAGTAGAGCTGTCATTCAAAGTCATGGAGTCAATTTGCCTTTCGTGTTTTTTAATTTGTTTAGTTCGAAACAAAAGATGAATAAAATACATAAAATAGGAGGAAGTAAACACAGAAGGGAATTAACGTGAAGGTGGTTAAAAACAAAAGTTGAATAAAAATATGATGATTGATGCCCACGTTTATCTTTTATATAATCTCCTGTGCATTAATGGCATATTAATTAAAAGTGTCTTTATTTGTAATGTTGGTTGTTTTAGGAGCAATCACTATATTTCACCCCTTTGCACTGATGAATCTAACAAGCGCTCCTGTTATTCGCCTGCTTGCAGGAACCCTGTACCTGTGGATGTTCTGGCCCAGCTTCAACTCGGCCGTCACGGCTCACGGAGACGACCAGCACCGCACGGCCATGAACACCTACTACTCCCTGGCAGCCTGCACGCTGTCCTCCTACGCCATGTCGGCCCTCACGGCGCACGACGGCAAGCTGGACATGGTGAGGCCTCAAACGGGGGTTTCCTTTATCAAGCCAAGGTGGCAGATCTTAATTAACAATTGACAGTGAAGGTTGAAACAAAAGCAGGTCAAATAAAGATGAGAATCCACAGAAGAAGCTGATGAAGGGTCAGGCATGAGAAACGAGAGGAGGAAGATCTTTGCTTTCGCAGAATAAAGTCAAGGAAAGTCCTGATCGTCTCGGTAGCAGCCAGAGGCGAAGAGAAGGACAGGTTTCTCTTGACCTCCGGCGTCAGGGAGGATCTCAGCGTATCAGGGTCATAACTCACGTCTCCTGAAGGTTCAGTCACATGACCACTCAGCTGTCAACACTCAATCACCCTGAAATCAAGATGGTGCATTCCTGCAGTGATGGTTATCAAACCTGAGAATCCTGAAGAGTGCTGTGACTTGTCAGAGGTGTGTGTGCATGTGTGTGTGTGTGTGTGTGTGTGTGTGTGTGTGTGTGTGTGTGTGTGTGTGTGTGTGTGTGTGTGTGTGTGTGTGTGTGTGTGTGTGTGTGTGTGTGCGTGTGTGTGTGTGCGTGTGTGTGTGTGTGTGTGTGTTCAGTGAGCTGATTGGATCAGTTCATCTCTGAAGTGTTCGACCTGTTTGCTGCAGCGCGTGATCGGACAAAGTTTCACATGTCATTCATTTGTCTGTTGAGTAAATTCTTTACGTTCCAGGTCCGTTTGTCACCTTTGTGTGTGTGTGTGTGTGTGTGTGTGTGTGTGTGTGTGTGTGTGTGTGTGTGTGTGTGTGTGTGTGTGTGTGTGTGTGTGTGTGTGTGTGTGTGTGTGTGTGTGTGTGTGTGTGTGTGTGTGTGTTTGTGTGTGTGTCTGGGATCCTAAGGCTCCTGGTTCAGGATCTTCTCAGTTAAACTTCTCCTGGACACAGATCTCAGAAGTTGTTCCTGAATCTCTGATCATCTTCATCTTCTCTCATGCAAACCTCATGTTGTCATGTTCTCTTCAGGTCCACATCCAAAACGCCGCCCTGGCTGGTGGAGTAGCAGCGGGAACAGCCGGTGAAATGATGCTGACGCCTTTCGGCTCCATGATCGTGGGCTTCCTGGCCGGTATCATCTCCGTCCTGGGCTTCAAGTACCTCTCAGTAAGGACCAGTCCCAGTGTGATAGTGATGTGGTGACGGGTAGTTCACGGTCTCATCCAGTGAGACTCTAGTGTCAACATTAAAACGATGATGGAGTAATGCAGATTTGCTCCAGTTATATGTAGAAGCAGTGACGCAGCCTGACCCTTGCTTTGCTCCTCAGCCCGTCCTGGAGGATAAACTCAAGATCCAAGACACCTGCGGCGTGCACAACCTGCACGGCATGCCCGGCATCCTGGGCGCCATCGTGGGAGCCGTCACCGCTGCTTGTGCGACCATGGAGATTTATGGAAAAGGGTAAACGATTCATACTGTGGTAAATCCATAAGTTGTTCACATGTGTCTGTGCATGAAGAGACTGAGGTTTTCCCTTTTTCCCAAAAAGGTAACAAATACTCCAAATACCCAGAATGCACCGGGCTCCCAGGCCTCTCTCCTTGAAGCTTGACCTTGTCTCCTTGGGGTCAGACTGAGTGCAAATAGGGATCCTTAGAGATATTTACCTGTGTGTGTGTGTGTGTGTGTGTGTGTGTGTGTGTGTGTGTGTGTGTGTTTGTCTCTCAGCATGGTGGACGTCTTCCCGGCTGTGGCCGATGGATCCTTCACCGCGTCGGTTCAGGGCGTTCGTCAGGCCATCTCTCTCGCCGTCACCCTGGGCATCGCCCTGCTGGGGGGGCTCATTGTCGGTAGGTGTTGATCCGACGAATCACAGCACAGAGTTTGGGATGAAACTGGGATTGATTTGGTTTCGGAAGGTGAATTGAACATGTGTGAAGCAGATCCTGGAGAGGAGGGGGTCAAATACTCTAAAGGATAATTTCTACCTGATGAATAGTCGCTTGACTATACGTTATCTCCATAACGTATTGTTTCTTTATGCATAAATTGTTGTTTTGTTTAATGTACAGTGCACCAACCACACCATGGCAATTTCCAATATATGCAAATATACATGGCAATAAAAATAATTCTGATTCTGATAAACCTTAGAAGTTCAGATTTCTATTTCACTGAAGTTACTCAGTCAGAGTCATAACCTTGTGTTTGTTTCTACACGTCTTTAAACGACCACTTCTCTTCTCCGGCCTCCAGGTTTCATTTTGAAGCTCCCTCTGTTCGGCACCCCCCCGGACTCCATCTGCTTTGAGGACAGTATCTACTGGGAGGTGAGTAGTTCACCAATCAACCCTCTCACGTGGATCATGAGAGAAGTTGTTAACTGGAAGTTTTATCAGGACAAACCTGAAGACGCCACTTTTTCATGCACTCGTCATTTTAGAGATTTTGTTTGATTTGTTTCACACTGTTAGAAAAGAAACAAATCAAATACAAATAACTGTATGTGATAATTTGACCTAAATTTGTGTCTGAAGATTTGAATCACAGTAGAAATCTTTGAAATACTGTTTTCGCAAATTATTTAAAATGTCCTCTTTAGTTTTATTCCTGTTAATGTTGTGAGGTTTCTTCTTATTTCTGTCACAGCCTCATTTATTGAATATTGTATTGCTTAAAACATGAGTCCTTTCAAGCGGTTTGACAATATTCTCAGAGTTCTTTCCACTGGAAATCTTGATATTATCCTAATAATCACATGAAGAAGTTATTAGGACTTAACGGCCCTTAGCTAAATGAAGACTCTGCTTCGTGGAGACTTTCTCTTCATCATACAAGTGGAAGTAAAGAGGGTAAAATAATTGAAGTGGAAGCTGCTGAACCACAGTGGCGCGGTGCAGCCACCAGGGGGCGCCCAGTCTCCACCACACAGTTTGATGGAGCAGGTGGATCACCTCTTTAGATTCTCCCAGTGCACACGTACATCATATAATTCATGTATTATATTAATTTATGCATATTTGTGCCTCGTTCTTATTTGACCAAATATAGAATTTTCTTTACTTTCTAATGAAGAGATTAACGACAGATAAATGATAACAGACATTTCCTCTGCGTACACTGAGAAACTGTATCTATTTGTTTCACTTTATTTTAAATGTATTAATTCTGTCGTCATTGATGAAGTCAAATCCCTGAGTTGTTGTGTTGTGTTGTCGTGGAGACACAACTCAACTTTCATCTTTCAGAGATTCAAGTCTTCTCCTGTTTGTGTTGCAGGTTCCTGGAGAGGAGCCGAGTCACGAGGAGCAGCTGACGGTGGTGAGGACCGAGGAGACCGAGAAGCTCAACAACTAGACACACAACTACACACACACACAACCACACACACACACACACTCACACAACCACACAGACACACACAGACATCCACACTGTCACACAACCACACAGACACCCACACACACACACACCTGAGGTCTTATCATCCTAACACTTGAGTATTACCTCCTATAGGCTGTTGATACAAAATACAACAAATAAAAACGTGCCCCCCCCCCTCACTCCCTCCCCTAGTGCTTAATAAAACTGTCGTGGACAGCTTCAGCCACCAGAGGTCGATCTCGAGCTGCGTTACTTTTCCACAGACCAGTGAAACCAGTGCCAGACACAGACCAGTTCAAACCAAAGACGGAGAGAATTCCCACCTGTCTCCACTCTTCTGTTCATTTTTAAATATCTGCAGAACGGTGCGAGTTCATAACTGTGTATTTGAAACGTGTATCTTCTCCTCATAGTTCTGCTTTGGGACTGTGTGTTTTTAGCTGAACTGTATATGAGTAGTTGTGTAGTTGTAGAACTTTTGTATCTTAACGTCGTTTGTTTGTCGAAAACTTTATGAAAATCAATCAATTATTATTTTTTTTGCCTAAATTGATTCGATCACCTCTGTATTCACTGTTTCCCCCTGGAACGGAAATGTTTGAAAACACAACATTGGATAAGTTTTTCACGAAATGAATTCAATAAATAAATAAATATTCAATATTTAACTGTATATTGTATTTTAATGAGGAGGAATGAAGAGAGGAATAAGAATAACTGACGTCCTGTCGGTGAACATCGTCATCAAAGTGACCGGAAATTAAACATTTTCAGGAAGTTATGGATTTATGATTTTTCCATCAGACGTCTGTGGATTTGTTTGTTTTATAAAATGTGGAAGATAAATTAATGACATTTCAACCGAGGTTTGTTGTGATGAAGACCAGGAATCTTCATTCCTTCTTACAACTTTTGTTTTTTTAAATGTTTGTGTATTGATGATGGGGGGGTACAGCCTCAGATCCAGATGAACTTCCTGTGTCAAACATCTGAAGAAGAAACCGGAGTCACTGGTATGAGGGGTGATTCATGCCACTGAGGAGGAGGAGGAGGATGAGGAGGAGGAGGAGGAGGAGGAGGAGGAGGAGGAGGAGGAGGAGGAGGAGGAGGAGGAGGAGGAGGAGGAGGAGGAGGAGGAGGAGGAGGAGGAGGAGGTGTCACAAAGTACAAGGAGAAAAATCTCATACTTTTCATTTTGAGCGAGACGGGACTTCTATGTCGAGGACTTTATTACGTCATTGTCGCAGGTAAACTTCTTACAGCAACAATAAAATCCCTTTATAATTGTTGAAAGTACGTTTTACACTTCGTATTAAAGCACGTTGAACGATTCAAAAGCAGAAATAAACGTGTTTGCTGGAGTTCGAGCTGTGATGAGCTGCTCGGCTCATGTC